>NW_008584948.1:50357-72213 GCF_000691845.1 Merops nubicus
AAGACAGAAAGGGAACAAACAGATAGGAGTAAGTATGGATGTTCAGAAGCTTGATTCAAGCTCTTGATTTTCCTTTAAGTTTGTGTTAGCAATATATCTCGGCTACAAATAACCATACAGGTGACATCTACCTCTCACATAAATCTTTGTATTTCTGTTCCTCACGTAGAAAGGGCTATGCATCATAGTATCTCTCTACTCCATGAGAGTAGTATGGTATTAAAGATTTCAGGCTCTTTGATATCACATAAGAGAGAAAGAGAAGACAGATCAAAGGCATAGATACTCTAATGGGCCAGCTAAACAATTATTTACAAAATATTTAGGACAAAATTTCTGTGAAAGTTGAAGGAAGCACAATCTTACTTTGGGACCTGAGCACCTAAGAAGCTCTAATGTGATACCTGAGAGGAAAGAATAGTCTGTATTTCTCAACAGACAGTAAACCAATCAACATTGGTCATAGTCATCAGTAACACAAAAGATCTATTTTAAAGTGACAATATACACCTACTAGAACTACAAATATACAAAACAATACTCAGTAACATTCACCTCAGTAATGGTAACCAAAAGAGGCTCTCAACTGACCTTTATACAATAAATATGAATGCTACCCTGAAGAAATGAACCAATGCTAAACATTTGAGTATATACAACAAAGGCTGAGAGCAGGTGTATTTTGATTTGACACATTTACTAATTTGCTGAAAAAATATCCAGTTCTAGAAACAGAAATATGACTGACTTTTCCAAAGACTACAGTGTGTAGAATCAGAGCTACTAACTATAGGCAAAAACTCTTTTTTTAATAGTTAGAGAGGACTAGAAGCTTTCTAACAAGGGTTTGTGTGCATTTTTTTAAGGATAATTATTTAGAAGCACTACCCAAAGAGTAAAAAATCTGTTAAGGAATGCTAAATATGTCAATAAAGATTCTTACTTATTGCTATTAGAATTGGGAAATACTTCACTAAACAAACAGACAATTAAAATATCAACAATCACAGTTACTTGAACCTATGCCAATATCAGATTAACAAATACGGGTGACTGAAAATAAGTGATATAAACATGGGTTTGTGTCTAACATAAAAGCATCACTTTCTACACAGACAGCTAAAGAATCCAACCACTTACAGCTCTGTAGCTAGAATAAAAAATATTCTAAAAATTTCTCTGCCTAAAGGAAAGGCCACAGCCATGTTGATTAGACAAAAACACTGATGTGATTGTCAAGATTTATTTGCTATACTCCTAACACCTTAGAAACCTGTAAATACTATACATAAAGATGAAAATTCAATGGCTGAAGGGATGAATAAGTAATGAAAAAGAGTTTCTTCAATGTCAGCAGAACCTCTGCAGACATCCACATCACCAAGGTCAATAAAAGAAACTATTACAGACAACAGTGTTGCCAGGATGAGGCCATGACACCATCAGCCAGAAGTGTATCCCAGTAAGAGCTATTAGAAAATCTGCCAGATAACGAAGTCAGATGATCTGGAACAACTTTTAAGAATATTCAAAAATTACTCCAAATATATGAAGCACAAAGTGTCTCATTTTTCCCCTAAAGAAATAGGCGTTAAAACATTTGAATAAGAATTATCAAGTAAGATACTTAACAACAGGTTTCTGAGGTGTCATTGTGAATATGCATATCAGTAGTAAAAATTCTCTTTGTAAAGAAGTGGTTTCCATATACTTGAAGATAACTACCCAGGCTTTCTATTCAGTGCAAATTCCATATTATCTTCCCTGCTCTGCCATTTCCAAATGCTTCCTAAACAGTACAGAGAAATGAAGAATTAATAGAGAAAACAAATGCTCAGGGCTCACTGCTTATTTACACATTTTGCAAGTGTTTAAAGCAAAGGGTAATTGCTCTTTATCAGACCCAAGGTTAAGGTAAATCCTCTTGGTATTTGCATAAAATCAAAAGTGTATCTTTAAGGGACAAAGCGTAAGTAAAGGACCATATTTAAGGAAAAACATCTCCTGCCTCTAAGATTTAGTTTGAATTTTTCTATCTCTAAGATTCAGTTTTAATTTTTCTCTAACAAGTAATAATATAGACTATTTGGAGAATGATAATGATGTTGCAAAGAATGCAACATAATCTAAAAGTGTTGATTTTCTAGTATTAATTTTGAAAGCACTTCTAAGCTTGCTAGAGGTTCCTCCCAGGTGCTTCCAAAAAGACAGACTTTCTGTCAGAGAAATGTGGTTCTTTTCTAAATAATATTTAGCAATGCAACACCATAATCACCTTTATTGGTGAGATCACCTACATATCAAGAAAAATATTTCCTGTGGAAGCAGCAAAGGATTCTTTGCACCTGTACTGCAGTATAATATCCTAGTAAACCTCCTCTACAAGTCTGTGTTCAACTTGTGGAACAGTTGCAGAGAAAAGATTGTTGGAAAGAGGAGGGTGATACTGATGGCAGGGGTGACAAGGAGCCTATGACATAAAAGGACAGCAGAAGGATTTGGTTTGTGTAGAGAAGCAAGCTGACATCTTGCAAAGATGACTGTCATCTTTAAGCTCATGACACAGTGGCATATAGTCCTGGTGAGAAAAGAGGTTTCAAAGCTAGCAACATTGGTGTAAGATGACAAAGGCGTAAGCTGGCTATGAATAATTTTAGCTAAGAAATCAAAACTTTTCTAATAATTTGGATCCTGGAACAGGTCTTCCTTCCACAAGAACAGCTGAAGCAGAAAACACCTAGAGTAAAATTAACCCTGAAAGTCTTCTAAGATCTATCAATAGAGCGATATGAAATTAAACATTTATGATGTGAGTTGGAAACTTGCTGCCTGCAGACTCAGTGTGGAAAACAACAGTACATGACTTGGAAAGCCCCCTCACTCTCATATTCATGCACAGTCAACACAAATGTAACTCTAAGGTAGTGAGTTAATGCAGCTTTTGGGTTTTTTCTTTCTTCCAATGCTAGGAATACTTAAACCAATATTTTGTATTTCTTTCGTTCTCCTTTTTTACAGCAAAGCTCAACAGAGTAGGAACTTAAGTGTTCAACTTTTCTATTGGAAATATGATACTGCCAGCATGGAGGGATTTCTAAATCAAGAGTTTCTGTAGTTGTCTTTAGGCTATTGTAAAAAGAAAAATATGTGATATCAAGAGGAAATATGGGACCTGAGAATCCCATGACATCTTTTAGATACTCATATAGTCCACATAAGGAATTATTTTTCACTTGAAATTTAAAATAAACATATTATTCCATTACAATCTCAGATTTATGTTGCAGAAATACTCTGGGCCTAATCCTACAGTACCTGTAAGTTAATGGAATCTCTAGAACAGCACAACACAAATCAAATTCCCTTGAAAAGGCAGTATTTATGTAGCTGGTCATGACTTTCAATGTAATGTGCAAATGCCTCATCCTAGATGTTACAGTGAAATTCCTTCTCATTCTCAAGACTGGGTGCCCTAATACATTGCAAACAGCAACAAAGTGCCTGATTGTTGCTCACTTGTCTGAACACACTAAAAGTTCATAACTCAGGGAAGCTGCTTGTAACAATATGACAATAACAATACTAAGGGCTAGAAATCTCAATAAATAAGACAAATCTACACTTTTTTTTTTTTTTTAAACATCAAAGCTTCTGGCTCAATGGTTTGAACAAAGAATTATAATGAGTAATTTCTCATAACTTCAACTCTCAAAGGAGAAAGACTGACTCATTCAAAGCCACATGGCTCTGAGATTTTTTATTGTTTCTCTAAAAACTTAACTGGATTACAGGTTGGTTAGAAGTTGTTGTAACTGCTGATGTTTACCTAGAAGCAATCAGATGAAATCCAGGAGAGAACCAAATAAACAAATAACATCAAAGAAGCAAGTTCCTATAAATATTCAGCTGTCCCAGATGCCTGGGAAGTATCCCTTCCTTAAATACACACAAGGCAGGTCAGGGACATTAGATAGCAAAATGATTTGATAATATCGTATCTAAACGCTTTAGAACTGTGATTGAATTTAATAAATTTTTTGTTGTTGTTCCTCAGGATAGACGACATCATTATTCTATTATTCTAACATTCTGTAGCTACTTGTACCACTACTACAAGATGTAAAAGTAGTTATTCTGATTAAACAGTGTTTTACACTCTACTTTTCAGGACATAAGAGTATAAAGCTTTTTTTCTTTTTCCATTATCAGGCAATTGAACAGAAAACATTACTGACTGACCTCTATATTAATGAGGGTAAATAAACCCACAGATGACTTCTACTAAGTGAAGGACCCGAAAGTAATGTGCTATTTTAAGCCATTTTCCTGCAAAATTAGGTACCAGGATAAACAGAAATCGGATTATTCCAGCTGAGTAAGAAAGTTCAAATAAACATATCTTCTCTCTGTCCAAATCCTTGTCCACACTAAAAAACTGACTGGTTTTAAAGAATGGTTATGACGAATATGTGCCCTTGAAGTAATACTTGAAATTTTCTGCATGAAACAGTGATGCAACACCATTCTGGAGACATAACATTTTACTAAAAATAAGGGTAGCAGACAGTCCAAGAACCCAGAGATGTGAAATGAAATTTAGTCCTTTCAATGAACGAAAGAATGACAAGAGTAAGAAAAAATTATCATGTGACTTGTCTCATGTGCCTTTCCCTGCCTATTATATTTGCATTCAAAATGAACCAGAGCAACTTGAGCATGCTGTAGTCTAGTGTATCCTTCCTTTTATAGGCAAGATTAAAAAACCCAAAAAAAAACCAAAAACAAACAACAACAACAAAAACAACAAACAAACAAACAAAAACCAAAGAGGAAGAAAATGTTTTTATGCATTAGTAAAGTTTCATAGGTTCAGCCAGTTATCAGCTCAAAATTATCATGGTTAATCAGCATTTAACAATATAAAAAAAAATTACATATAAACTCTCATGTACACAAAATGACTGAAAATCTACATCTAAATTTCACCTGATTATTACTGCTATTCTGATGTAATAATATAAAAGAAAAGGTCAACTTCTTCTGTTAATCCAGAGTTTTCACAATTAAAGTAGTCAATCCTTATATCATACATGCAGCCTCATTCAGCCATGTCTTGCTTAACTCTATAATTTATAAAATCAAAAAATTAAAATCTACTTGCAAAATATATTAAAATTATCCTTTTAATAAGGAACATTTTTGAGAAATTTTCAGTACTTTTGCCACTTACTAGATATGTGTTGGTTTTGTGTGTTTTTCTGTATTTGTCATTAAAGTGTTTGTTTTGGTTTGGTTTTTTTCTGATAGATCTCACTTTTTAGAGTGCTGAGATGTGCTCTGGAAACTATTTAAATGGAACACAATTTATGGCAAGATAATTATGTTTGTTTTAAGTTGCCTGAAACACCAGCCTGTTGAGAGAATGTTGAAACTCCACTGGACTTTTGCAACAGTGGATAGACTTCCAACCATTTCAATACCAAGGAGCTAAAGAAATAACCAAACAGAAAAGTAATTGCAAAATATTATTTTCTTGGTATTGTTCTATATTACTTCCTTTACTAGGACTTAGTCCAAACTATTTTTAAAACGCCTCAGGTGACAGGGCTCTTTCCACTTACACAAACTAATAGATCTTCATTGGAACATCTTCCCTGATACCCTAATTGATATTTTTTTCCCACTTCACCTAGTTGTTTTTATACACCCTGGAGACATATTAAATAATTTCCTTCCCTGCTTCTCCAGGTGCCTTTCAAATAGTAATAAATGGTTGCAGCTTCAGTTTAGTCAAAATTATTTAATTAAATTTTTCAAATCTTGCCACACACCCACACATTCAACACATTTTTTGTCTTTATCAACAAACCAGAGCCTCCATCAGGATATTAAATGGAAAAGTGGCAGCTGAGGAACATTTCAGATGAAGGTGGGGACCACACAGGTGAGGAACATCAAAGATTGCTGGTACTAAAAAAATAGCTCCCTTGCACTTGTGACTGGGATGGAGAAAGTCACCTATGCAGGCTGTGGTTGGGCAGAGTGTGCTGCCTGTGGCAAGTGAGGTGGATGCACAAAACTGCATCTCCCTGAGTGTTCAGCTGCTCTAGACACCAATAATTTCCAAGTGAGTCTTTGCTTTGGTTCATTTTCTTCATGTTCCTTAAAGAGAGGCTGGATGAAAATTTTCATCTCACCTCTCTTTACTTCAAAATTTAGTTTTTTTAAGTTGTCAGTAACCACGATGGATCTAGAAAGTTTCGGTGATGATTTCTGGGGGCCATTCCTCTTCATGTTGCTCTTTTGTACACACTTGAAAGCCATCATTCTTTTTGATGAGTTGACAGTGACCTCTCCAATTGCATACACTTGGAGAACAGATCTTAAAGTGTCAAGCCTTATTCATGCCTCTATAATGAAGGACTGGTCAAATAACCAGGCAGATTGAGAGCTGATTCCTGTTACTAGTGATCAAGGAGGCAGCAATGCTGTTTTGCACTTCTTACATTAATCATATTCTCACTTTAGCCAGTATTCCTAGAAACCTGCTATCATTTGTGGAGCTTCCTATTGAAATCTATGGAGAAAAATGAAAAAATAAAAAGGAAAAAAGAAGAGAAATAGCTATTCCATCAGAAATACAGAATAATTTATGCTGCTGTAGCAATTTACCAGCATTGATCTCTGTGTAGAAATCCACCTTACATCAGTAGAGGCACAAGGATAAAACATGGTCTATAAAATTCTTTTTCACTTGAGAGTTTTTTAGACAGAATAAGCTGCAGATTGTGCTGTGAACATTTTCTTCACCATAACACATAACCCTTTGAATTAAGAAGGACATGAAATCTGAAGCAAAGAAGTTTTAGTGGAGGTGGGGTGGAAAATGGTAAAAGCCCACAGAGCCATGGTAAATGAGACATACAAATTTAACTCACTTTTCAGAGACATGTATGTGTGGATATAGTAAAATTTTGACCATTGTCTTTGCATTTATAATGTATACGTATCAGGTTGCTTGCTACAAAAATTCTGTGTCCCATTGAACCTTCTAAATATGTTTACCCTCTGAAGACAGTATATCTGACTTGAAATAAAATTGAACTATGCTGGGTAATTTTATAACTCTTTTACTTGCATTGGGGAAAGAAAAACACATAGAGGAACATTCAAGTAGTCCAGCTAACTTCTATGACACTACTGGAATAAGGAAGCAAGCAGAATTTGGGGCCTGTTAATTTTAGCAGATATTCTAAAGAATATTGTTCCACCTAATCCAACAATTTAGCTGAAACAATAGTGACATAATTGGCAAAATTACATAATAATTACAGTGCTTTAGAGCGAGCTATATTAAGGTATGACTCATCACTCAATACCTAAGGTACAGAACTACGTCAGATCCAGCAGTGCTGTGCAGTATAGTGTAACTGCAGCCAAAAATGAAATTTAAAATCAGCAATCTTTTGTTAATAAGGAGGAGGAGGAGGGGAATTAATGGAAAGTATGACTATGAATTTTGGTTTAGTTTAATGAATTAAATTGAAAAAATGGCAGGGAATAGTTGTATAATTACAATTAAAATTTACATTTTTTTTTTTTAGTATTTAATACATTTTACTATTTGAGCCTCACACTTCCTCTGGCAACACTTGTAACAGTTTGCTTTATAGAAAAGGGAGAGTTATTCCACTCTTCAGTTGGGGAAATGATTGGTGAAGTGGAAAAGCAATGATGGAATGTTCTGAGATAATTATATTTTTTTTATTAGAATATATTTTACCAATGATCATTTTGAAAGAAAAGCAGCACAATGTAACAATCAACTACAAAACACTTAGCTTCCCATGAAATGCTTTGAATTATTTTCTCTAATAGAATTTGATAGAAAGCAATTCTTTTAAAAACTGCAAAGGCTGAATATATGCATCTTAGATAAAAAGCATACAGAAAATTTTATCCTTGAATAAACCTTGCTTGTTAAACAAAAGATATCTACACCTTCTTTAATTTTCTTATCTGTTAATACTTTCTTTGGTAATAAACATTGTCCCAGTTAACGATCTTATTCAACAGAACAATTATACCTCATAAAGAAACTTACTGTGCTAAACTTTTTCTATCAAGAACTGTGACAATTTGTACTCACCAGGTGTAAAATTATATCGAGCAGAAAACCCAATAGATTCCAGCTCAGCATCAGCAAAAAATTTAATCCACAGGAATCTGCCACTGGATTTGATCATAGGTGGATTTTGCTGTCCACAGAAACGTCCAAGCATTGGGGAAAAGCCAAAAGGTCCATCTCGTACCTCAATGTGGTCAAATTTACACTCCCAAGAAGGCTCTATGGAATATTTTTCATCAAAGTGTAGTTCAATGCATTGTCTAGGGGCAGCTAGAGGTGAAAAGAAAACCTTATTATTTTCTAAATCAAGTACCTTCAAACCTAAACTCTAAAGAAAATCAGTATTAGTTTTGTAGGCATCTTAGTATTTTGCTTATAAACTTGTTTGAAAATTAGTACATCTACATTCTTATATATTTCACACCATTACCTTGCTTGTCTATACTTTTCCTTTAAAAAAGTGCTCATGACAGCAGTTCTTAACAAAACTAAGAGAGATACCTATGATGTAAAATACAGTTTAAGAAAAACTGATACAAAGACAAATCTTTCTAAGAAACATGCATCTCAAAAAACCAGTGTTTTCTTGTATTTGCAGGGGGAAATGTTTATCAGAATACTTTTTTTAGATAATGGCCACAAAGATTAAGAAAAAACTGATCAGAACTCTGCTATAGTAAGAAGGACAAATTATGTTCCAATGTGTATCGTAGTCAGTGACAAGCTTAAATGTAATTGCTTACACTCAAGAGTTATTTATCATTTCATTTGAGACATAAAGACAAGTGTAGTGAATTATCACTTAAGAAACTAGGTAAGGATGAAGCAAAATTAACATCTAAGCAAGGAGCCAAAAATATTCTGCTGAATATCTTGAATAAACTTTATAGTGCTCACTCAAACACAAAAAACCCATCTATTCATAGATATTAAAGTTGGTGGCAGTCAAATGATCTCTAAAGCAAATATTCCCTGGCACCTCCTGTATAAAGCAGAATAGTTACTGGTTGAACTATAGTACTTCTTTAAAAGCAGGGGGAAAAAAAAAAAAAAAAAAGTCATGGTTTTGTCTACAGATTTGAATAGATATAGCATCCCTGGGGTGTGCTGTTCCTAAACTTAATCCTGTCCATAACAAAAAAATATGTCATAGTGTGAGATGGTGTTTTGCTGACAAAGCCTTCTGCTAAGACACATGTTTGTCGTGTCACTACCTGCTGTGCCTCTCATGGCATCATGTCTTACATGTCATACACGTTAGAAGAGGTGGAAATTGCCATGAGCTTTGCCTGAGTTACCATTCTTTTCACATGGGAACATGCAGGATCAAGCTCCAAGCCAAGTGCATAAGCTTAACACGGAAACAGCTACCACTCCAGCAGTCAGGATCCTTCCATTTCTTTCTTCAGGAATAACAGGAAAACTATCAGCATGACCAGAATCTAAAACTTTCTTGTCTCTGGAAACATTTTACATTGAAGGTTTTGGCATGAGCCCATTATACACATAAGAAGGGAAACTAATTAAGACTATTTAATATTAACTAAATAAGAAAACATTAGGTAAACCTTATAATCTTTATATAAGAGAGCACAGTCAGATCCCACTTACAACTGTCATGTAAATAAATACAGTCTCATTTTATAAGAAGCATTGAAGAAGTAAGTTAATAAAATGTTATTTGAGAAGAAAGATTATTTCAATAGCTTTACTTTCAGTATTAAAATAATTGGGTGATGGACATTTATTGAAATATTTAATTTACCGTAAGAAACCTTATCTACCATTCTTAATTTGAAGAAATTCACGTTTAAGGAAGCACTTACTATTGACTTGTTGTTATTTATATTGATTTACAGGAAATTTGTGATCTTCATGACCATACATGTTCAATAGCAAAATTACAACCTAAAACTTTACATATAATTGCACCAAATTCACAGTTCATGGAAATGAATCTATTCCGAAAGCATGAAAAAAACTTATAAAATTGAAGTCAGGTAATAAAGCTTCTAAAGGAGACCAAAGTCGATCTTTTAGATTATAGTAATAGACTGAATAACTGAAAGACATCATTGATTAATTTTATTCAGATGTTTCTTCCCTTAACTTCACATATTTATAACAAATATTGATTTAAACTTAACTAAGAAATGTTAAAGCAGAAGAGAGCAATCAACACTTTTCAATCTGGAATCATACTTTATATGGTCTCATTCCATTTTAAGGAGATTTAATGAGAACTCTTCATCATCCACCTAGGGACTGCAGGGTCAGGTATCAGAAACTCCCATCTTGACAATGCTTTAGGTAGTCTTAAGAACGCTCATTAAGGTTTTAAAATCATACCTACTCTCTATTCAGATAGTATGCTATTAACCTACCTAAAGCTTTATTGCAATGTCCTAATCTTGCAAACTGGATATGAAGATGAATTCTGCTAGTATTGTTAGTGTCAGACAGCTTCATACCACAATGTATGGCTGCTCTGCTTTCATCAGCAAGAAAGAAATACCTGCTTCAAAAGTGGCTTGTGCCTTTAACATAACACATTTGTCCTGTAGAAGTGTCCTGTGTTAGTCCTTCACTACTCCACACCAAGAAGAGGCTTACAACTGCTGGCCCATAGTTAAACCCTTAACAAGTCTTCTCTGGATCCAAGCCTTATGTAATATATGATAAAAATGGGCATGAGGCCCCCTCTGAGTTATAGCTCAATCATTTGATATGATTTTTGGTGTTGAAAAGGAGCAGTAAAGCCAATTATAACTTCATTATATACTTATATATTAATATATATCTATAAAATGAGTGGGTAAAAGAGAATCAGGCCTACAGAGTTGAACATGGGATCTATTGACTCAGTAAAAGCACAAACTGAGTTTCCACAACATCATGTAATTCTTCATATTATCTTCACATTGCAAACAAGTTTTATGATCAGAATGTTCCTACAGTTTATTCTTCTTTGCTTTTACCTTTTTTTTTTCAACAAAGTCAAGATGAGGCTTTCCCTAGTGAAGCTCCAGTCTTGCCAGAGGATCAAAGAGAATCACATCAGCTCAAGGAGCACTCAAGAAAGAGTTTATTCTTTCCCCCAAAGCTCTCGTGTAGAGGCTGCTCCACTTTAAGAATGGAGCACTAACTATTCATTAGCATCGTTTCTCCACTGTGAAATAAAACATGGCTGGGGAATGAGCTTAGGGGCTGGATCACTGGTCATTCACACTCCTTAAATGTTAAAATCACCTTCTGGCATAATTTTGGCTAAGCCTATCAGAACTGCCAAAATCTGTTCTTAGACATGACGTGGTGGTTCACACCAGTCAAGGACCATTCATGGCAAGCAGTTTCCATCTGTACTTTTGAGCAGGAAGATTTAGCTGTACGTGTGTGATTGTGCCTATCAACCTTAAGGCCAGTGAACATTTCCTGACCTGTTTTAGATATTAGCATAGGTACTGCCTGTGACCCACCTTGCTCTGCAAGCTAGTCCAAACCAGAAGAGGTCCTTTCTCCTAGCTCTCCCAAGGAATGCAACACCTTGTGTTTCTGTAACTGTGAGGACTATGGTGATCACAAAAGTTTGGGCAAAGCAAGGAAGGGCTGCTATACACACATCCATGCACCTTTTCATCATGTGCTTTTTAAATGCACCTCTGTGTTTCACCTTGTAGATATTTAGAAGTTAAAAGTTTTGTTTGCAATAATCTACCTAAGAAACAAAATAATTCAAATCTTCGTGGAGATGACCGTAAGGGATGAAAACACACAATTCAAACTTCCAACTCTAACATCCTTTTAGCAAAAAAAAAGATGTTGTTTTGGACTTCTACTCTGGCTTTTGCAAACATTTTCTTTGTCAAATGCAAGCTTAAAAAAGCAGGCATTGTACAAATACACAACTTGTGCCATGGTTTTTGCAAAAAAGTGTGTGCAAATGTGGTCACAGGAAAACTTTCAGAAATACAGTAAGAAAAATTCCAGCAATGACTAATAATAATGTATATATAGCCAGGAAAAAAACCAAACAAATGAAAACAAAAAAAAAGACCAGAATATGCAATTCTTCCAGGTTGGATTTGAATCTGGCCATCTAATCAGAAAAGGAACAATGGAGTGGTCATTTCTAGTATTCTTATTCACAGGTAAAGCCCATTCACATCTTCAGAACTTTTTCTATGCCTATGATATTGGGAAAAGTTGTCAAGTCCAAATAAAATATATTGAAGCTGTCTCACAGAACAATTTTACTCCAAATCTTAAAAGTCTTTTATATTTAGCTTTCAATTATCTTTCTTCAAAAATGTTTAATACCATAGAAAGACTACTTAATGCTTGCATGTCTTGTCATATTTTTCATCTAATTATCTTACACAAGGGCTGTCTTGAGATTTTACATTCAATTAAAAAAAATATAGATTGGGTTCCAACTTGTGGTGAAATACTTCCAGCAAACACACACAGTTCAGATTTTAATTCTGATCAGCCTCTAAGTCTCCATAACTGACAGCTGAAGTTAAGCAAAAAAATCTGTTTCCATTTACCAGACTGCATGGAAATGAGACATTGAACTCAACACCTACCCTCACCTATCTGAGCCACTACAGTCCTAGTTATTTTCAACAGTCCTTGGTCTTTCTTATTGTCCAGCTATTATTGATAAAAAAGTCATTTATATACTCCTTTCAAAAGAAGATTTTTTCCTTGTTTTGATGAAAACTTTTTGAACACAAAAATCAATGTGAAATACAAAAGGACTTTGAACAGAGATTTTTCATACAGTGATACTTGACCATTTTTTAACACCTGTGAAATATCTAGGATTAAACACTTCAATGGTCTTTAGCAAAAACATGGAAGACCTTCAAGAAAGCTAACTTGAAATCTCCACAAATATATAAAGTAGAAGACTTTCTTCATATCTCTGTAAAGCAATTCTAGTCCATACTTCGATTTGTAAATAAGCATTTAATTATTAAAAACTGAAGAAGGGATAAAATCTTACAAATATTTCACTTACAGAATTTCTAAATGAATTCTTAAGATATATTGTATAAAGTATGAATATCCAACTGCCCAAATATTTTTAACACAAACAAAAGCCTTTGCTCTTACAAAATCTCCTGTGCAAATTTCCCTCTGGAGTACACATGCCAATTTTATTTTATATTTTTTTTTCAGTTTGGCAAAGGCCAATGCTGCTGTCACTGTGGTTGTTCTGGTCAGCTGTGAATTTTGCCAGGTTAGAGTCATGAATATGCAAAAAAAGTGTGAAATTGGGCCCAACAGGGAATTTAATATGTAAACTCAGCTATTTCCTACGTTTTTAACATTCCCAATAAGACTGAAAGAAAAGAACAAATTCTCAATGCATTTTGAAAGGCAGATGTGATTCACCAGAAGCTCCTTTATAGCATAATAATTTTTGTACTGAGCCTATGACTTCTGGATGACCTAAAGGATTTCTTTTAGAAAAGCAACCAATCTGGACTTCAAAACTCCCAGTTGTTCCAATAGCTAATTAACACTACTACTAAAACAGAAGAAAAGAGGGGACAAAAAAAAAAAAGAAAAAAAAAAAAAAAAAAGAAAAAGAAATTTCTAGCTCTTTGATCTGCTTACACCTTTGACTGTTAAGATAGAAGCCTCTGCAGTGAGAAATCCTCTTCTCTTCTAGAAACCCACAGTCTATGATCACGGCAATTTTTGCCAGCTCCTTTCCTTCAACAAAGTAATTTTGAAATGATAGAAGGCTTGCATGCATTTAAGATGAACTACAACATGGGAGGAAAAAACTGTACCATAAAATTCAATTTTATTACAACAAACTCCATGCTGGAGTCCTCATTCAAGTCCACTAAAGTCAGTAGGAATTGTCTTTGAGGGAAGCCACCAGAATTTGTCGTAGATTATGTTTGATAGCAAAAAAATGAAGGAACAAAAGCAAGCAGGTGGAAAGGAGCCTGGTGATCCATGTATGTAAACTCCCATCATACAGCTCTCAGTATGGTACATGCAGTCCTGGTATGCTGAACTCTTTAAGACATACAAAGGGGAGACAGCAATGTGGAATGCTATTATGGATCATATCAATAATCCCCTTAGTTTGGGACCTGGTATCCAGCAGCAGCCAGAAAGTATTTTAAATGTATTGGAATCTCAGTAATAAATGAAGGAATAAGATGCATACGGAGATGTTTCTGTCTTTCTCTAAAACTGAATGGATATTTATGTCCTGGATTAGCAAGGATTATCCACTCCATAATTGTTATCTGACCTCAGAGATACCTCTATTAGTAAAATAATTAATCATTTTTTTTTTAAATTCTTCAACTTCAGTATCTTATGCCAACAAATTCCACAGAATATAAAAGATATGGGGAAACGCTTTCACTTGCTAGCCTTCTTTATAATTTCCTTCCATTTTATATGTAATAAGAAAAAATAAGGGCAAAAAACTATTTGAAAATACATAATAATTTTTGTTATTCTTCAGCGTTTCTCCTTTTGCCTTTTTTTGAAAACTGCCACTTTTTAAAATATTATTGCTCAGACATCTTACTAATCTCTATTTATTTTTGTAACATTTTCCAGACATTATTATTCCTGATCTTTTTAGAAGATAGAAATAGGGATGGGGAGATCAGTGCTGAGAATGTTGTGCAATATGCACGTTTCTCACCAAATTATATCCTGATAGAGCTGCTATCATCATGAATTTTAAAGTACCCAGCTGCAAGTTAAACACTTCATTATGACTGGACAGGAAGCAGCAGCTATCAGCCTCACAAAAAATTATGTGCAACTGGGTTTTGCAAGATTGATTCTTCCCACGCAATATAACAAGACGTTTGTTGAGTTTGGATGACTCTTTTTTGCTATACATTGTTCCAAACTTGTCAACATGGAATTTCACCTTCATCATGGAAGTTAGCTGATTAAATCTTTCCTTCCTAAATTGTTCTTAGGCATTTCCACTGTGAGCTATTCTAGATCAGGTTATTTCTACAGTATATCTTGCCACCTTTCAGCTTATTAACTATATTTTTATAAGTACTTAATTGCTATAATAAAGACAAAGGTCTTTACAATAAAAGGCTTTCAGACACCTTCTTACTAATAAGCAGAACACCTTATGGCATGAGATATTGGACTAGAGTTTATGAAAATGAACTTTTTTTTTTTTCCACATTCTTTAATGATAAAACACATCTCCGTGTTTCAGATCCTTGAAGATAAAATAGGCTTATTTCTTCCTAGCTTCACAAGGATGTTAGAAAGATAATCTGATCACTATACACAAAATATCTGGATCTAGCAACATAATTGCAACAAAAAAATATAATACCGTGTAGTACATATAGAACCTATATATTTCACTTTTTTAAAATGTTATTTTTATTGTAAATTGTTTATTAAACTATAAAAGAACTTTAGTATCCATCTGCTTAAATTTTGGACTCAAGTGGCAAGACTGGACAATATAATTTTTTTCTAAAGGACCTGCTTGACTCCATGATTTATAATCACCTCTTTACTTCTAAGTTCATTCAGGTTACCTGGCACTAAGGTGGAACTCAGAGACATCAGTATTTTCCTGTGATTTTTGCCCTAAACAGTACACAGAGGAATAATACGGGAATATATGTAAACAGTATATATGGGAAGTTTTCATGAAAAATATTTCTTCCAGTATCTCAGTTCTAGATTTGGACAGACAGACTGGTTTCTAAAAGGGCCTTTTGAGGTGTTCTAAAGCTGCTAATTTGAATCACCTTTAGAAATATCTCATGGTACTACCCACAACTATGGTAAAATAAATATTCCTTTAATTCCCGGCTCCATAATTTGTAGTTAATAATTCTGTCCAACCAAGCATGGGTAGAACAAGAATCAGTGTTTTGTTCTGCATGTATTCACAACTCATGAATGAAATCTTGATTCCAGTGTCTTAGCATTCTGTACCTTATTCATCTTTTCTGACACTAAGCTCTGACAGTATCTAATCTCTGTTACTTTCCACAGATTCATTTTTACAATTCCTTCAACATTCGTTGTGCTAATGATGGATGAAATGAAAGCAAGTAACTTACTTTTAATACACCTCCAGCCTTTCTTACATCACCTCTGTGACTGCAACTGTCTACTCTTTAAAAACTGTGTCTTACAGTTGTTTGGGGTTAATGTTTGTCTTGGTTTTGTGTTTGTTTTGTTTAATTTTATTTTAATTTCTCATAAACAATGGGATGGAAAATAAGTTTTGCACTCACTATATGGATATCTTCTGTATTACTTTCTTTACTGTATCTTGCTTGTCATCTCTGATTCAGTTACAGTAAGTTTAAGATATCTACATGAAAGTCAAAGATACTCTTGTTTCCTGTGTTCACTTTTTTAACTCATTTTAAATTGTTCTTTCTTCTACCATGTTGCAATATTTTAGGTTCTATTCATTATCTGAATATCCTGAAATAAATTATACTGTACTTGTTACTAAATGACCCATGCATACTTACTACCTGAACTAATTTATTAGTGATGTGAGGAAATAAATCAAGTATTTTCCAGTATTTCTTGGTATAGTCTACAAAGATTTTAATTTTTGTACAAAAAAGGAAAAACCCAACCAATCAACCAGCAACAATAGAAAACAAACCAAAACAGTGCAGAGATAGTGTTTCTCTTTTTTTTTTTTTTTTTTTTTTTTTTGTCTTGAAAGGGTTTATCATGATCCTACAGGCTTTACCTACTCTTCACATAAAGTATAAGTTTATATATATGCAGTTGATGACAGAATAGAAAAATTCTTTGGCTGATCACCTTCTATAATATAGACGCACTCTCTGTCAGGAGGATACTTGTTGGGGTAGTTGGGAGAAGTGAAGATACCTCCTTCTGCATATTTTGTCCAGGTTCCACACTGCACTGGCTTCTGTCCTTCTGAAGTAGTTTGCTTTTCTGTGAAATGATCACATTAAACATTTATAATTAGCTCACAAATTATTATGTCCCTATGACACATAGAACTCTCTTACAGAATAAAACAGACCTTTACAGAATAAACAGACTCTTACAGAATAAAACAGAGTCTGTGGCTTTTGAAGCATTTTTTCAAAGCAAAGAAAAGGCTTGGCTGCCTAGGGGAAGACATATTTATATTGCCTTTTAAATAATAACCTTGTAGGACATGCTCAAGAAACGGGAGACAGGAGTTTTCCACTCCTATATCTCAAAAGGTTCAGGCATGTGTGCTATCAGCAAGCTATGTGCTGTAATACGGGGACACAACAGAATCTCAAAAGCAAGGAAAAAACCCATGGGATTACGATACAATATACAAATTGTTTTCATTTCTCAGCAGCCTGATTCTATATTCACTGGACAAAGGTAGGTGTGGGAAATCCTGGATTCTGGTTCATAGATTATTTTTAGCTTGATATTTGCTGTAAAATTAATAACTTTCTTTGAGAACAGGAATCACAGCCCAGAACTTTCCTTCTCATAGGTGAATCATCAGAGAGCAGAGTCTGGCTTCCTTTGTTTGCTTCTTCCTAGACCTGAAACTCTCACGTTCCTTTCTAAGCATTGACAGACAACCTGGAAACAAAAATTTGAGTCTGTGCAGGCTGAATAAGGGGTCACTTCCTGAACATTGTGTTTTAACAACTAGGCTAAAACAGGATGGATTCTTCAGAGGGAAAAATACCTTGGCTGGTATTAAAAGGAAAGCTAATAGGGTCTAGACCTCACACAGGCATCTGAAGAAGACTCTTGTGTTTTGCTCCAGGAGGTGTCTACATCCAAGGACTGTCTCGTCTGACTTAAGCCTCTGATGTGTAGAGCTGAGTTGTTTGAGGCTCCCTCTTAAGATCACTGGAGGAAAATAGGTATCTTCCAAGGATGATTTTAACCACCTGAGATCTGCCGTATGCTCTGTAAGCATTTATATTTCTTCCTGGTCTGCATCCAAACTGAGTACCACACAAATCCTAATTTCCTGAAATTAATTCAGGCCTGCAGAGACTGAGCACTCAGACACTCTGTGCTTAGCAACTCTCCCTGCTTGGCTCTCACCACACTTAGCATCCAGGGCTTTTAAGAGCTTCTTCCCATCCCCACTCTGCTCAAAGGCACCCATAAATACCCAATTTCAGATCTGAATTCAACTTCAACAGACAAAAAGATCTTAAGTGTAAATAGCTCAGTGCCCAAACTGGAGTTCCCAGTTTGGAACTAGATACACTTTGCAGTCTTTAAACAGTCAGGCTAAGTCTTATAGCTAGTCTAGTTAGATCTAGCTGTGGATGAGGTCACTAACTTGTTAAAAAAATACCATTGGGCTTTTGCCTGTGTACAGGCACACTAACGCTCTAAACATATGAACAAAGGAAAGACACTGGAAGTAGGTGAACTAAGAATTTCAAGTTCTAAACTAGCAACTCAAATCCATACTTTGGACTCACAATATATCTAGAAAAAAATGTCTGAAGTTTACATACCTGTTCCTTTTTTGGTTGCCCCAGACAAATGTAGGATGATTAGACTTGCTACAACTGAAAGAGAAATGTGCATTAGATATCACAGTGTGACAGTGCCTGCAATCAAACCAATTGTAAACTTATGTCTTAGAGCAATACAAATTAAATGCAACTACCGTAAAAAAAAAAAAAATAAAAAAAATTCATGTATACTTGTATCTTGAAATTGCACATTTTGTGTAAACAAGGTTCTTTGTGATCTGTCCTTGTACTTATCTTTGTAAATTTATCCAAAGAAAGAGGAGATCTTCTGGGTTTAAAACAAAGTCCCCAGGCATTGATGTTTTGCCCGTATTTTTCTTTATTTTTTGAATATTTGAGAAAAACGTTTTACCATATTTATTTATATAATCGTAGCTTGGGCCAGTAATAGAAAAGTGTCTGCTTTTAACAGGGGGAGACAAAGGCCTGCGAAGTTTCAGTGCCACTGTGCTCATTAATGTCTCTCACTATGGCATAATAAAATTTGAAAATGAGTACTGGGAGTATGAAAGAAGTGAGGGGTTGGGATCTTCACATCCATCAAAGCATTTGCAAATCCCCAGTGAAGTAATTTATTGTGTGTGCTTAACAGTGTCATTAATCTAGTTTGTTTGACTTGTCGAGAGGGTGTTGCTTTGTGCTGCAGTGGATCTGCAGCCCATTTTACAAATAGAAATCTCCTATCTCCAACCATGGTAGGACAGCTATCCTTGGGAACAAATGTGATCTTCCTGAGATGGTCTTCAACCTAGTGATAATTCTGGAGTTTCTGAAAGTTCCTCAATATAACCTTTTATCTAGAAAAGGATAAGAGGTAAAACTTAAGCCAGTCGGACTGCTTTGGAAGATCAAAGGCACTAGCTAGCTACCTGATGAAGAAAACAAGGCTAATGATGCCATTTTCTTGTCACCACCCATATTTTCTTTGGCTGTTGGAGAAAGTGGAGTAGAAAGAGCATAAGGAAACAGATCCATCAGTTCTTCGAGTGCTTGGGGTTTTGACCCCAGCCAGTTTGGCGTTAAGCCCGGACATAGTGCCCGGGCTGCACTGAAGTTACAAGGGAGATGAAGTTGGGTGTTTATTCTCAGTATTTTGGATCGATCAGCTGCCATTTGTATTATTGACTATGATGAGGAATTGATGGACCTGTGTTCTTTAACAAATGTAATTGAATGGCTTACTTTCCCCTTCTTATCCCCAAAAGACAGAAGTTATCATGGACTAGTAACTACCTAAATGATTCTTTGAAAGAGGTTCCTTTCATTGTGTTCAGCTTTTATAGCGCAGATTGTGTGCAGTTTTTACCCCCAAGAAAGACACTCTCCATAGTTCCAGTATTCTGATGGCACTGAGATCTCTGTTTCTATGCCTTTGACCCTTCCTGTGTGACAGAGGCTTTGAGACATGGATGACAGCTACCTTATTAAGCAGGGAAAGGCTGCTGTTCTGGGAAAAGGAAGGCTTGGCAGCATATTCACTGTGT
The DNA here is from genome assembly GCF_000691845.1 of Merops nubicus. Classification (NCBI taxonomy): domain Eukaryota; kingdom Metazoa; phylum Chordata; class Aves; order Coraciiformes; family Meropidae; genus Merops; species Merops nubicus. The sequence goes on from NW_008584948.1 coordinate 70,493, forward strand.
CTTGGTCAGACTCAGCTCCTGCGTCTTTTTGAATCCCTGACCTAACAGAGACGGATGTTGGCAGAGCTGGTAGTTAAGAACTCTTCTGTGTCATAGGCTTTCAGTAAGAACATCACATCTTCTGCTCGGATCTGAATGCTCCCCAATCATTCATGCCTTTGCCCTCCTCAGGGGTGGATTCTGGAAATATTTGCTAGCTGGGACTCTGCCCACCAGCTGTGTCAGAATCTGAAGGCAATGCAGGATGCACCCATTTAAGTAAGTTGCTCATTTACTTTAGCTGTGTTTCATGCAGTGAACAGACATCATCTACGCCTGCAATCCTCACCAGTCACAACCTAATCTCTCCATAGTGTAAGGAGGGTTGATGTTAGTATATGGAGCCAGCTGCCGGCATTCTTTCTGCCCACAAATTTATGGAAGCTAGAACAGGATGCACAACAGCCAAATAAACCCCATGTGAGAAAGATTTCTTCTTGGGCAACAAATAATAATTAATATCTGATTCTTACAGGTTCATTTCAAACACCTTTATCTGTTAGCTTTCCCTTCCTTTTCTAGATGGAAAAATTGGACGTTTAAAGAAGTAAAGACAGTTGGTCCAAGTCACAGACATATTATTTTCAAGATGACAGAGAGAACACAGATCTTTTCAATTCCAGCTGTAGCCACTAGAAAGGGTGCTTCCAAGTCGCAAAGCTATACTATTCCAGAGCAGGGAGCTATACTTACATATCATCATGCCAGAATTGATTATTAATAAGGAGTCAAAATAATCTTGATAATAGAATGTAATAGACAAGAGGAGACTAAGAGACAAAGACCTGGACATATCTGACCTAACATTTGGATGCACAATGTGAAATACATCCCCTGTATTTCAGAAAAGGAGAAAGGCTATTGATTTAGTGGCATTAACACCAGCACCACCAAAAGCTGTATATTGCCAGAAAGTAATTAAAATTATGAGTTTTATGGGAAAAGGTAATACTATTAAAGCAATCAAGGGGGACCATTATATTCTATGACCCCTTGCCTTTTTCTTCTCAAGCCACAGGAAAATAACAGTGCTTCCCACAGAGAGAGGGGGAAAAAGAAAAAAAAGAGACCTCAAAGAGACCAGTCATGCAATCTTCACAAATTGAAAACTGTCGCTTGGGAAGCTTTGGCAGTACAGCAGTAATATTGTGATTATCTAGGTTTGGGAATTATCTTAAAGAAGTTTCCACCAAATTTCTTGTGTTCCCTCTGCCTTCCTCCTCTCCCTTTCCTTCCTAATCACAGGTGTAATTATAATCATGCTTTCTAATGTCACTCTGATTACGTATCGTTGCATCTTTTTGGACGTGTTTTTCCATTACAAGCTGTACATAACGAGATTTATCTCTTGGCCGGGCAGCTTTTTGGAGGCTGTGATTTGGCATAGACATGGCTTAGCCTAGCAAAGAGTTGTTGGACAAGCACTACCTGGCTATAGCGCTGCTGCTTTACAGGTGTGGGCACAGGGAGAGGTGCTGGAAGGAGCAGTGGCCAGTGAAGCCCCTTCAGCAGAGCAGACCCTCTCCAAATCTGAAGGCGGGAGAGAGGGTCCCGTCCGCGCAGCTTGAGGCCTCTGAGGGACTTCGACGAGTAATTGTTACGTTTCTGTCCCTCCCTGCTGCTCCTGGAGGATTTCGCCTACAGGGGCCCTCCCCCGCTCCGCAGCCCGCCGGGCTCCGCGG
>NW_008584949.1:0-385 GCF_000691845.1 Merops nubicus
AAAATTAGGAACGCTTTTCACCCCAGTAACAGGATTCTGGATTTTGTACGAGTACACGGTTGAATGACGGTTCAGTCTTTTCTAGAAGCTCTTTTGCACTATTTTTTTTAACCACAAGCCTAGCTTTTAGTTGTTGCAAATGTGGAGACTAGCCTCGTCTTAATGTTGAGATAACAATTACCTGTGGTGTGGCTTTGGGCAGTTAGAGTAACTGTGCAGCCTGGCTCTAATAACTGTAGGAACCTAAGCTGGCTTGCAGGATTATGGTGCATATTTGAGGGCTTCTGCTTGCTTCAGGTTTTTAAGGTGCTGTGCTGTTTGTTTATTGTGAGCTGGTTCTTTGGTCTTTTCCTAAATGTGTCAGGGTGAATTCTTACTTCCTGCT
>NW_008584949.1:416-32645 GCF_000691845.1 Merops nubicus
TGAGGAGGTGCACTTAGCAGACGGCCAAGGCAGATATAAAGTGCTTACTATGCTAGCATCTTCACCAAGTTTTGTTACTACTGCTAAAGTTGTTGCTGGGTGCTGACCTGTGGCTTTGTGTAATACAGCTGTTTTATATTCAAAAAGATACTTTCTGGCTAAAGTTATTTGATGCCACCATGCACTACCTCTAAACTTTCCTCTGGAATGGACACAAAGACCAGGTTGAGGGGAGTCTATGCTTTGCCAGCATCAGTGTAGCTTTAGTCCAGTACTTCTGGACAGTATGAGTTCTGTCAGAAGTCTGGTCAGTTCTGTGCCCATAGTGCTTTTTCTTTCTCATCTTAATTGCAGAAGGTTGAAACACTTGAGTGTTTTGAGTCTAATGGTTTTAATTAATAACTGTAATTTAGATGACTGCATGCTGCTCTGTTACAAGCAGTTTGAATATTAAATCATAACTGAAACAGCAGTCATTATGAAATAGTCAGAATAGATATATTTTCATCAATTAATATTCTTTAGGCATTACTATATATTCTTTTTGGAAACTTAAAACAGTAAATGTATTTCCCAGGGGAGTAACTGGGTCACTTTAAATGGCTGGTGATACAAGAATTACATGGTCAAGACAGAGCCACATGAGGTTTATTCCACATTACTGTGTCATTAAAATGCCACACCCCTTCCCCCAGTTTAAAATAATTTTTTTTTGTAGTTTCAGTTGTCTACAAACAACGTGTAAAACATTATTCAACAATAGTCCTTGTGTTTTGAAACCTTATCTCTACTTTCTGAAGTATACCGTTCGCAGGACTGGTGGCCTTCTGGCAGATCATATTTTGAATTGTTGTATGATGCCTCATTAGTTTTACAGGATGCATCAGAGAACAAATATAATTGACCACTTGTTTGGAAACATGTGAACCACTTAAAATTGTATTCCAAAAGGCTACATCCCAATCATAACTTTGGTACCAAAGCTAAGATGAATTTTAAATTAGTATCAGCATTTTTTGCCTCATTGCCTTGTATGTGGGATACATTCCTTGTCAGATAGCAGGTATAGATTGTTAAGTACTGGTGTTTGAGCCAAGAAAATTCTGGTGGTGACCAATAGAAAAATCTTCAAGTCCAGTAGACTTTGCAGTCTTGTCTTTTTACAGGTAATGGCATAATTAAGAAATTTGCATGGTTTGTTTTTGAGCTTGCTTATAGAGGGAAGTTTGGTAGTAACAACAGTAATTCCTGTATGTGTCCTCTAAACTGGAAACCACTTTCTGCTAATTGTGGGGGAAAGGAAGAGTGGAGAAACAATGATTTGTTGAGCCAAGGAAATAGACTTGAAAAGAGCAGAGGTAGCTAACTAACAAATTCAATATTTAGTTGAATTTTTTTTTTAAGATTTGTTTTTAATCTGCACTTTAGTATAAGAAGTGAAAAATCCACTAAATATTTTAATAAAGTACATGGGAGAGAAGGCACATTGAACTAGAAACCTTGTCAAATGGTACAGTGGAAATAAATTTAAACCTTTTCAAACCTGATACATGAGAATCTTGAATTTTTTTCCTTAGAACTGTTACCAGCTGTGTTGCAATCTATATGCCCGTGTGTGAAAAATAAAATACAGAGTGTTAAATTCAAAGGCAAAGCACCTGAAATGTTTTCCTTTTGCTAGGTTAGTGATCTGGCAAAGTGAAGAAACTGCTGAGTTTCAGTTAGCTGGCTCTCAGTTATGCTGCATTTTGTGGGGAGGGAAGAGGTGGTTCAATAGTCTGATGAAGGCTGTCAAGTATATGTTAAGTTGTTTACTTCTCTGATAATGCAAGGGTGTAAACTTGATGCTAAGGAAGGAGAGGTTGGTACACATCCACATGACAATGGAGGTCTGGAATGTAAGAATATATATTTTTTTTTAAACCTGGCCTGGGGGTTGACAGTTCTTGGATGTAGAAACTTCCTATCATGGAGGTCTTGTTTGGAGGGAACCTCTTGCCTGGAGGTTCCTGGTCTTGTGGCAGGTTACTGTGCACATGACATCCTGTATTATATCTGTCCAGGAGCTAAAACTAGTGCATAGTGCAACAGCTGATCTGCTAGCAGTACTCTTCAGTTCCAGCACATGTTGCCTTGTGATTTACATTGACTGTCTGTGCTAGCTGGGTTTTCTCATTGTCCTGTAAAGTTTGGGATGTTTCCTCTCTATACCGTCCCTTTATGCTACAGTGCCACAGCAGCATTTAGTGGAGCTGCTCAACAGAGAGAGTACTGCTGAACATGGAGGTGGGATGTTCTCTTACTGCAAGAAAGGGAGGTCAGTCCTTTCACACTAAAGTAGGTGTAGAGTAATACTTGTAATGCACCTTTGTCGTCAAACAAGAGAATAATTACATGGGAGAAAGAAGCTACTGTAGTTCTTTTGGACCAGTGAGTACCTATTTAATTTTTTTAAATTTTTTTTCTGAATGCAATAGCTGTCAGCATTTTTAGATTTTAATTTGTGTTTAATAGAGGAAACCTCAGTGTATTAAGCACAAAACTTTAATATTCTGCAAGTGTGTTACCCTTTTTAAATATCTTGGTGAAAATAGGTCCACATTCAGTTATATGTGATCTGGAAGTGATAGCCCAATTTATATTTTTATTTCTGCTACCAAGTAACGTTACCAGGCTTTAGAATTTTCTCTGGTTAATTTTACTCACACAAACATAATTGATAGCTGCTGTGGAGAAGTGATAATATGCAATAACAAAGCTGAGCATAACCAGCTTGGAGCACCACGTACTGCAATATGGAAAATAAATTATGCAATAGTTTTAAAAAGAAGGGAGAAGTTATTTTATAGTTGGATGTTCTGTAATAGTTAGGAATGCTCATTTTTATCAACTGGCTGTTAGATAGGAATTCAGATAGTGTTGCAATACGGAATACCTGTGCCAGCATGGAAACTGGAACAATCTTGTTAATACTCTTGTGTGAAGTGAATTGCATCGGGAGTGCTGCATTCTCTTGGGTACGTTTGAGCTTCTCATCTTGAATAAGGAGCTTCTTTTCCCACAGAAATGCTTGAAAAAACAAAAGCGTCTCTTCTGAATTGAGAACATATGTCAGATTTCATTTTGGGGCAGACACTTGGTTTAGTCTCTACTTTTGTGAACTTCAGCCTTTGGACTATGGAAAATTAAACTAGTTCAGGCAAGCAGAGCTCTGCACCTCTGTAAAGGGGAAGCTTTGACAACATTAAACTTCTGAAGTAGAAGGCAACGGTCAGAACAACTTCTTGAGCGTATTCTGGTTTTGATGAAGTGTTATCTCCCCTTGAAACTGGTTAAGGCTTCCTATTTCCTACAGCATGATCTATTAGTGTTGAATAGTCTCCTGGCATAGTTCTGTTGCAATTTATAAAGGATAATTAATTTTAAAGATAACAAAGTAAACCAAGCTGTAAATGTTTTAATAACAAGGGAGACTTAACATTTATTATTGTGGCTTCAGGTAGTCTTTTTTTCTCTGTTCAGAATTGCAGGTGAAACTATTTAATAATTGTTTTGAATACTGCTTTCATTTTGGTCAGCAGACACAGTTAGCAGGGTGTTTTGAGGGAAAAAGAAAACAGTGACCTTGAATTCGTCAACACTGAAAGCAGAAATGGAATCTGTAGACTTAGCCTTGCAAAAGTTTATCAATACCAGTCCTGTCTAGCTCAGCAAAGCCACTTGTGTATTTTTAATACAGATTTGAAAGCAACTGTATGTCTATGCCAGTTTATTAACAATGAGACCTCTCAGCCATGCTCTGAAAGCTTTTTCTGCTTAGTAGCCAAATAGTTACAATAAATCAACCCACAGAAGATGTTCAGACACCACAATGTCTGTCTGTCACTTTTATTTGGGTAGCGTATGCTTAAGTCAGTGCACTTTCAAAGACTTTTCCTGTGAAAGCAGACGGATTTCCGCAGGATTCTTCATTACCTAAAGAAACAACGTTGGACTGAGTGATTTGAGAGATACTGACTTTTCAAACACGATTTCAAATATTTGCTTCTATTTATGCGCGTTTCCCTTTGTTTCAGGAGTGGTGGAAGTGTCAGTCCGAAGTCCAGTTGCCTGCTGGTTTAGTGCTATGCTTTGTTGCTTTGGTGGTTCAGTTTTGTCTTCGCTGATGCTTGCAGAACCTCCGGTGGCATTTTTGGCAAAGGGCACGAATATTCTTCTGGCATCTTCGATCTGGTAAGCGTCCACTGTTGAGTTAGATGAGCAGTATTGGTTCCGAGGAAGCTATACTTTGTGAACTGATACTATATCATCAAGCTTCCATGTAAATCAGGAGCTTAACTGAAAAATGTTATAGATTTGGATGCTGTATTTTCATCCAGCAAGTCACTGCAGTGAAATAGCTGTTAGGATCCTGTTCTATAGAAATAACATGCTCCTAAAAGAGCAACTCTTGTGGGCTGTTGTATAACGAAATGCTCAGTCTATAGACTAGACTTGACTTAGATTTTTATAGTATTCCTTGTCAAACAGCTGAAAACATTATTTTGGGATAAAGTGGACTTCAGTTACTGCTTTTTTTTGGATATAGGTAAGTCATAAATGCGGTCTAGTTTATTAGCAGTAGCTCTTGGAAGACCAGAACCTGGCTGATGTAAAAATTTTGAAGTTGTCTGTAATTGGGACTGATCTTCTTTCCTCTCTTTTAGTTTCTGCCTCCTGACATTCTTTTTTTTCCCCCTATGTTTTGCCCTTTGCCAAATGCATGCGCGTTGCAGTGGAAGACGGTATAAAGCTGAATGGGAAGTCAGGCATCTGAATGAGGCAGCAGTCTGGCCTGTTTTGGAATTCAGAAAAACCACTGGAGTTATTTTCATATGAATTTGGCCTTCCAGTGCAGTTTGTTTGTTTTCGAAAGTGGTCTTTGAAGAAACCCTCAATCAAACTTGACAAAATTTGAGAGCAGCAGTGGGTTTTTGAACTTAAAAATACCAATTCCTGTCTTAAAGAAAAAAAAAAAAGAGTGTTATCTGCTTGAAATGCTTTAGCAGCCCGTTAGGTTTTATAGTTTCAGCTCGTTTCAGCAAGTGACAGGAGCTGGCAGTACATGTGCATGGACTTTGATTTCTCTTGAACTCAACACAATCAAACGTGATTGGCTGTGCACGAATAAAATGGAGTTTTTTAATGAGGAGCTGCGAATGTTACAAAACTTTTTAAGCTTCTGTCTTACGAAGTTCTCTTCATGAATGTGATTACTTTAGTTCTTGATCCTGAATCATGTGAATTGAGGTTTCCGAAGGTGACCATAAAAGGCGTTGTGCTACGCCTGGCAAGCGCTCCTGAATGTTCTGTAGGACAGCGACATCTGCTGTCACCCGGTCTCCCTAGCAGAGACCACGGGCAAAGATGCCGTGGCGGGGCTGCTGCCAAGGTCCACAGGTAACCCCGTTACCTGTGCTGGGGGTTCCTCAACCCACGTTCTGCAATTGCACGTTAATTCTGCTTATTGTGCTCTGTTGAATACGTGGTTTAAATGGCTGCTTGCCATTACCGGATTTAAATCCGTGGTCTGTGCATCTTTGACTTCCTGTCAACTGAAGCTTGGTTGCATACAAAGGCAGTTGACTTTACAATAGGAGGAAAAGTAAGAATGTAAGTTATTCAAAATAAAGCTAAAGCTGAGCACCAGAGCAGTAGTGAGCTACTAAAATTCCAGTAACTGTCTTGTATGTGAAAAACAGGCACATAGACTGTTGCACACTACGCTCTGGGAGGTCTTGAAGAGAAGAACCTTTAGAAGTTTGCAGTGGCAGGGTGCTATGTCCACTGCAGAAAAAGAAAATGTATAACTGGGGCAGGAGTTCAGCTACACTTTGCCTTTCTGGGGAGGAAGCTTCCTGGCATTGTGCTGTAAAGGATAAGTTGCCTTTTTTTTTTTTTTTTTTTTTTTTTATCATGTCTCAACATTTTGAAAATTTTGCTAAATCACTCAAGCCCTGGATTCTGTCTTGATTTTTAATCTGTAACCGTGAAACATGGACTTTTCCTTGTTGTGGTGTCTGCTAGTAGTTTCAATGAAGTAAGCTAGATATGAAAGATGCATATCTGTATTGCAGCCTGAGTAAGCAGAAGAGTACAGCCTTAGAAATTCTTGGTAGGCAGGTTTGAGCTCAGAAGACTTAAGCCAACAGGCAAGTATCTATTTTTCTTTCTTTTTTAAGTGAAAAAGTACTCTCCCTGTCCTTTAAAGGCTTTCTATGCTTTTTGCTTAATACTCGTTTATTCCTGTGCTGAAACAATCTAGATACTTAATCTTCATTAATTTTTTGAGACCTTGAACGCCTCTGTAAAAATTGGACTTTGTTTCTGATGAAGAGATACAATAAAACACCAAATCATCTAATCTTTTGAAATTTACTGTCATCTTAGGATTTCATTGTTAGTCATCTTCATTTTGTTTTAAAAGCGCGTTGATAAAAGCTGTTATTAGATTTTGAGAACTGTGCTATCAACTTTTTGAAAAAAAGAGATGTGCTTGTAATTGGCAAGATGGAAAAGCTGTGATTGGTGGTTACCAAGATGTGAAATGTGTTTGGAAAAAAAACTGTTCATCTGGCACGACAGTAACTACTGGAGGCATTCTTGCTGAAGTTATATCATTCTGTGTACCTATCAGTGTGAGAGCATGGTGTCTGTGTGTAATGTACCACCCTGTTGTAATCCTCAGGAAAAAAAAGCCCCCCACAAAACCAAAGAAGCCAACCAAAAGTAAGCCACAAAAAACCAAAAGCACACAAAATCAGTCAGACTCTAATAATTTTAATTATAAAAACATATGTAAGCTATAGAACAGTTAGTAAAATTTAAAGTACATGAGAAAGAGCTTTAACGGATTCTTCTTTGGGACAATGTGGCAGTAAGAACAATTCTAAATAATGTTTAATGATTTTGGTGCAAGAGTTCAAGTATGCTCAAAAGCATTTAAAATTTTCTGATATGTCTACTACGCAAGACAGTGAGTTATCAGTAGTATATCATGCATTGCTAGTCATATTCCAAAACTATCTTTAAAGTTTATTAGAAAGTGAATTTCTTAGCAAAAACTTTTGAACGTTGCTAATGGATTTTATCATGATTTTCAGGTATCTTGTGTTTTACTGCCCCCAAGACATATTCTACCGGTGCTTTGCCTTTCTGCCTCTGCGGCTTCTGGTTGCAGGAATGAAAGAAGTGACTAGGACTTGGAAGATAACAGCTGGCATTGCACATGCAGACAGTCACTTCAAAGATGCCTGGCTTGTCATGGTAGCTGTGGGCTGGGCCAGAGGTAACATGCATAATGTTGTCTTGTGATAGATTGTGATGTTTTGGAGTAGTATTTAAATTGCTAGCCCTTGAGCATAACTGTAGCACCATTCCTTTCTGTGCTGGATATAAGAGTCCTGATGCATTCTGTTAGCCCCTCAAGGGAAAAGCCTGTGCAGCAGTTTTTCTGCCTGGATTAAGGGTAACACTGAATGACTTTGAGGCAAGTTCATCTTATCCCTTTAGAAGGTCTCATGAGGACTTCCAGGTTGGGCTGTTGATGGCAATAAAGAAATAGATCTCCTGTGTAACTTCAGTGGTATTACTAAACTGTTCAACACTTTCCTCATGGCTATTTTCCTTGCACATGGCTGAAGAGGAGAACTTGTTTTCCTGGAGTTTTGGGTTGTAAGCATTAGCTGATTTTAAACACAGGAATGACTTTTCTTGCCTGCCTGCTGTTCGGAGTGTGACTCTGAAGCTACCTTCCTATCAGCTGTTTTTGTAGTCACAGTGTTAGACCCACTTCAGGAAGTGTAGTGCAGCTCTTGTTTCTATTTACTTGGTTCTGTTCTGCTCTGGGAAACATGTGTTAACGTGTTGACCTAATGGTATAATATTATCAGTTTATAATATTATCAGTCTCATTGGTCAGAGTGTCTGTAACACCTTCTTGTGTCATGTATTCTTTTAGTGTAAAAATACATATCCCACTCTCCTTCCAGAAGGTCCTTGTAGTTTCTAGAGACACCCCCTATATTTACATGATGATGTGAAGAATGGAACTATATATGCCTCGCTGGGGATTTACTCTGGCAGTTCAGGCATTGCTTTGTAGTGGTGAGTGCATCAATTTGGATGCTATCACAGAAAGGTAAATCTGAGGTTCATGCTAAGTAGCTAAAACCTCTGAGGTTTCATGCCAGTCACTCAAGTCATGCGCATATAAAAGATTGGATTAGTCTCTCTAAGTCTGAGCTTCGGGTGCCACATTTGGCATCTGGTGGAACAAGTTCTTCTCGGAACAATAATAGGTTTTGCAGTGGTGGTAGCAGCCAGTGGAGGCTTACTGTAAATCTCTGCATTTTCAGGAGCTGGTGGTGGCCTAATTTCCAACTTTGAGCAGCTGGTGAGAGGAGTGTGGAAACCTGAAACCAATGAACTCCTGAAGATGTCCTAGTAAGTTTTTAAAAAGGATTACACTTGTTAACTGTTGTTTTACTAACTGTTTGTATTGACTATCACTTTTAGTGGGTCAAAGTAAAAAATAACAAAGCAAAACAAGTAGTAGGTCATGTTTGTACTTACTGTTTTGGTGCGTATCTTGTCAAGATTGTTTGATCTTCAGCAATTTTAGCAGATGTTTTAATCATTTTAGGCACAAGCACACCAAATGGGAAAATTAGTCAACAACAGTTATTTGCAGAAAGCAGTATTGAGTCAGTAGGAAGTTGCTGGAAAGCAGTATTGACTCAGTTTGTCTTACAGGGATATGGTCTTCTATCCAAAATGGAAGGACAGCAGTACCAGAAGTGCACAAGTGAAATGTGCATTTTTAGAGGATGTTCTGGGCATCGCTAAGTTGGCTTCCTTTGACCTTTGTCACTTTGACTTTGCCAGTATTGTTTTCCTCCAGAGAGATCAATTCTTGGAGAAAGTGCAAACTGATCATTCAATATAGCAGAAATATACTGCACCATAAGAAACGTTGCTTCTAATCCAGAGGCAAAGAAGGGGAATATTACATGGCTCCCAGTTTAGTCTATACAGTAATAAAATGACAACTGAGACAGCCACAAGCTATTATTGTAAGTCAAGATGAGCTCACTGTGGTGATTTCCTAAAATTAGTTTGATCTTTCCCATGTTACTCTCAGGTCTTTAAAAATCACAATTTTTTATTTTTTTTTTTAAGTTATCTTGCTTTTCTGCTGCTACTCATAGCAATAGAATAACAGAAGAGAAATTTGTAGCCTTTCCACTGGAAATATTTCAACTTTTTATGGCTTGTGTTTGTGGGCTTTTTCTGATATTGCAGGTAATTAGAATTTAGAATGTAAGTGGCAGTCTTGAAAGCAGACTTCTAAAAGGGAGAGGTCACTGTCAAGAATGTAAACCCAAATAACACTGTACTGACAGGTGCAGCACTAATCAAAGCTTAATGACTCCTGCAGTGCTTGCATATATTCTCCTTGTCCGTGGTGGATATGGCTCAAATTAACAAGTCCGTGGTGGATATGGCTCAAATTAACAAGAAAAGGATTTTTATTGTTTAATATATAAAACTTAAGAATATTAAGTAGAAGAAAGCTATGGATAAGTATAAGTAAGGTTAAGTGGATCAAACATCCTGCAAATGGATGAGCTGCCTGTGTACACAGAGTTGTTTTTGGACTTCCTGAGTGGGAAGTTGATGCAGTAAATTTCTGAGTTTCTGAACAGACAGAGAAGAATGTGTCCACACTAGATGCTCTATGATAATAGGAATGTCACCTGTAGATGTCACATGTACAGAACGAAACATGCAGAATTTTTCTGTCAGTATTTTAGTACTTTCTCTTAAGATGACTTCAGATAACTGACCAAATTCTCTTGTTTTTCTTCTTTCTCTTGTTTTTTTTTTACTGCATACCTAGCAAGGGATTTTGCCACCACAATGAAGATAGCTAGATGATAAAAATCTTTGCGTGTTTTGGGTCAACAGAGTGATGCTGGCAAAACTTGGCAACATAGGCCTAGCTCATATAAGCTGATTACAACCCTGGAACTTCTGGGATGTCACAGTGAACTGAGACTTGGGCTATGTTGTTCTTCAACCTTAAGCAACTCCTTGGAGTAACTAACACCTGGTGTACAGCAGAGGAACCTGTTTTTAAGTCTTGTCTGGGTAGTGCAAGCTTTGTGACTTAACTCTTCAGTAAGGTACATTGGGAGAGGAAGAAGGGGAGCAAGCTGGTATGTAGAGTCTGAACAGATGCATTGATTTGAGGAGGATTTGTCAAATACAAGTGTGCTCCTGTGTAAAGTAGTGCTGAACCTGATGCTTGTCCATATTATGGAACAGAAGCATAGTGATAGTATAGAAAGTTAAAGTCTTACTACAATTATAGCTAGGTTTTGGACTTTGTCACTGTTACCACAAGTTTTCATGAGTTCTATTGAGAAATTATTCTTTTACACCCTAAGAATATCTATTTCCAGGCCAGGGTAGCTTTCACTGTAGAGTAGAGAGAGGAAATGAACATTTTTTTTGTTTGATTTCTAGCCCTGTGAAGGTAACCTTGATAGGAGCTGTTCTTTTCACCCTGCAACACAGCAAGTACTTGCCAATAGCAAGACATAGCCTCATGTTTTTCTACACCATCTTTCTGGTAGTCTCCAAGGTAAGAATGTGAGTATGTTGCAAATAACTGAATAAAAGAAAATATTTTATTTCATTATTTCAGAGAACTAAAAATGCCCTCCCAGCGTTCTAGCACCAGCTCAAATTTGTGTTCCTTGATGGGAAGGCAAACTCCAACCAAAAGCTTAAGCCCGTGTTTAAACTTCTATACATAAGCAGAGCAGAAAACCTATCCTGTTACTGATACTGTTCAATATATGGAGAAAGAAAAGGAAAAGAAAATGAGGAATTTTGGCACCCAGCAGTTGGTAATGTCAGGGTTATAAGTCCATAATCTCAAACAGAACTTTTGCTTGTAGAAAGAAGCTCTGTTTTCTGCCTTTTGCTAGCTACTTAAGCCTTCCTTGTACCTGGGCAGTCATTTGTGGGTTTGCAAAACAAGCTAACTAGGTTCTCGTGTAGATTAAAGTGTTAACAATGTGAGCGTTTAGGTGGGAGGAGAAAGTGTATCAAAACCACTTTGAAGTAGCTGTAACTACTTTTATAATAAAGTAATTAATGCTATCTTCAATTCCTCCAGTCTTGTTCATTTCCAGGATGATACCTGTCTTTAGAATTATTAGCTAGTAACAAAGTGTAGTCTGTGTTAGTAGAAGCCTGGTGATTTTAAGAGCTTCAGGGTTGCTGTTGAACAAACCAGAGTGTGTCTTGAAGATGCCAGTCTCCTTTCTGTGAAGCAGCTGACAAGTTTAATTCTAGAAAAGCTGCCTTTTGGAAGGTGAGACTTCAAGCTTGTGCTCCTGATTCTACACGTAAACAAACCAGTAAAGGCATTGTTGAACTGGGGGTGCTGGGACTAGAGTAGGAAAGGAATGTTATTCTGCAGGTGAGAATTTCTAGCTGTCTTCAGCAGCTGGCTGTCAGGCTGCACCGAAGTGACCAAGTTCTGAAACCCACAGTGTGGAACCTGAGCATTTAATTCACTAAAAAAGCAACAGTTGCAGTTCTGGCATGGTCCTGTAATACTACCTTGTTCCAGAAAAGTCTCAGGTCTCTGAAAACTCTAAAACTGTTGCAATATAAACTTGTCCAGTACCTGGATATACAAAACATTTTTTTCTGCACCGATTCAAACTTACGTATTCTGAAGAATTTCCACCTAAATCTCTAAACTTCATGGAATGAGTATGGCTGTCTGGAATTCTAACTAAAGTCTGTTTGTACATATATATTTAGGTGCTTACACATTACATTGTTTCAGTTTAAATGGAAATCACCACTGTTTTATCTTTCAGTTTGACCAAGGTACAGAAATTAAGACTTCGAAGTTGCTCCTCACCTGAGCTGTACGACATAAAATGTGGTTTACTCTTGGGATGATTTTAGTAAATACGCAGAAAGTTTTTTGTGCACATTGCTTGTGTATAGCTGTGTGAAGAGCACAGGTCAGCGAGAAAAGCATTCTTTGATCAATTCAAGCTACAGTGAATGTGTTCCTGTTCTTGGTGGCATGGCCTCATGCTACTGTACAAAGTTAGAAATGCCATACATCCATTCAGCTTTGAACTTATTTTCAATTGCTGTGAAGTCATTAAAACTTTCATTGTGACTTGATCCTTGTTCTTCATAGGTAACAATGATGCTGAGAAGATCTTCAGCTTCTCCATTTGCTCCTTTTGAGGCTGCATTAGGCTATATGTTCTTTGGCTTGCAAAAGACGCCCTCCAAAGGGAAGGGTGAAGGGGCTGCATCTTCCAATGGCTCTTCAGTCTGTGACCGGTCCTCTGAACAACACACTGATGGCGTTAAGAAAAGACAAGCAAAGAAAACAGAATAAGTCTCTTAAAATCCTTGATGGCCATAACCTGTGAAGAAGTTCGTATTTCAGATGAGGCTGGCTGAGAAATTTGTTTAAAGATAACGTGAGGAGAGCACTGGACTTTGTGCTACTGTGTTGTTCTTTGCCTTCAGAATGTGTTTTGTAAGCTGCTGCTCAGATGCCTAAATGTGCCTGTGGGATTTGTAAGTTTAAAAACCACAGATTTGTATAGTGGCTGTAAGTTTATTAAATTTTGTACTTAGGGTAACTTTAAGTGCTTACGTGCTAAAAAGGGTAATGTCGAAATGTGGCAATCGACTTTGTTATTTCTTCTGATGCATCACTTGCTTCACTCTCCCCTCCCACTGGCTTCTTACATTTCACTTGGATAGCATGGATTTGCACTGCCAGGTGTTCACAGCAGCATGTCCCAAATAAGAAAGTCATCATCTGAGTGAGGCTTAATCAAATCACACTGTAAAACTATGCAAATGTACCGAACTGATGCCTTTAACTAGAAAAATAACTGAATTACTCTTGTAATTCACATTGCACTGGTCTAGATTTTCATAATTTACTTAGAAGAATATGAAAAATATTAATTTATTTTTTAAAATAAGAGTGAGTTATCTGATACCTTTAAAAATCTTTACAGTTAGCAAGTAGAAACATTTCAACATTTTCATTGTTGGCTTACTTTGATACTTTACTTGCAAACATTTGATGTCTAGCTAGTTTTCATGTTACACAGGTGACTTCCACGTGTTTGTAGTTACCTCTCAGTTTGACTGGGACTAGACATCTCTGCCTGGACTTTTACAGAAGCGTAAGCATTTTTTTCTTTCCAAAGCCAAACTTGCTTTTAAAAAAGAATACAAGCCAGTACATGTGCCTTGTTTCTCATGAGTTCAGCCTTATTATGCCTGCTGCTAATAAATACCAGCACTCGTTTGTAGCAATTACTTCTAGTGCTAATGGGGAGGAAGCCTGGTGTCACAGGCAGATTTTGGGGTTTTTTGATCATGCATTGCTTTACAGAACACCATGTTGTGTTCTGTAGTGGTGGTGGGGTAGACCTGTCTTGAAGAGGGGGAAAGGATCCTTGCAGAGTGCTCACTGAAAGAGCTTTAAACTAGATTTGATGGGGATGAGGGATGAAACTAGGCTTGATGGAGATAAGCCTGGAGATGGCCTGCCAGTGTTTGAGGGATGGTGTGCTAGCGAGGTCCATTGCTCTGCCATCTCAGTGAAGGTGGGGGATGGAGATCCATGTGGCAGCAAAGCCACAAGAATTATTGATGTGTTAGAAAGCATTGAAGAGCCTGAGGTCAGTCATGTAGGAGTTAGGGCTTCTCCCCCTAAAAAGATGCAGAATCAATATACCACCAGCTGAAGTGCATTTACACCAATGCACACAAACAGGAGGAGCTGGAGGCCACTGTGCAAGCAGGAGAAGTACAATACAGTTGTCATCACAACAACGTGGTGGGGTGAGTTGCACAACTGGAGTGTCTCAATGGATGGCTGTGAACTCTTCAGAAAGGATAAGCCAGGGAGAAGAGGCAGTGGGATAGAGCTGTATGTTAGTGTTTGGACTGTCTAGAGCTTGATGGTGGTAGTAGGATTGAGCATTTAGGGGTAAAAATCGGGGGGGGGAAGGCCAACAGGAAAAATACAGTGGGAGACTGTTACAGGCTGCCCAGCCAGGATCAAGAGACAGACAAAATCCTGTAATACAGCTGCAAGAGTCTCACAGTCACTGGCCTTTGTTCTCATGCAGGATTTCAGCTTACTAGCTGTCTGCTGAAGGTTCCTGGAGTATGTGGAGGGTCACTTCCTGACATGGTGAGGGAAGCCACCCCGCCAGACCTGTTGTTCACTAACAGAGGAGGACTTGTGGTTCTTGTGAAGGTTGGAGGCTGTCTTCAGGCAGAGTGATCATGGATGCCTGGGGAAGAGTGGCTGGAAAGTTGCCTGGTGGAAAAGGACCTGGGGATGTTGATTGCCAGTTGGCTGCATATGAGCCAGCAGTGCGCCCAGGTGGCCAAGAAAGCCGACAGCTTCCTGGCTGGTGTCAGAAATAATGTGGACAGCAGGACTAAGGAAGTGGTCGTCCCCCTGTATTTGACACTGGTGAGGTCCCACCTCAAGTACTTTGTTCAGTTTTGGGCCTGTGACTACAAGAAAGGCATCAAGGTGCTGGCGTGTGTACAAAGAACCACAAGGAAGCTGGTGAAGGTTCTAGGAAAGAAGTCTGTGAGGGGCAGCTGAAGAACCTAGGCTTGTTTAGCCTGGAGGAGGTTGAGGGGAGACCGTATTGCTCTCTACAACTATCTGAAAGGACGTCATAGTGAGGTGAGGTCTTTTCTCTGAAGTAACTAGTAATAGGACAAGGGGGAATGGGCTTAAGTTGCACCAGGGAAGGTTTATATTGGATATTAGGAAGAATTTTTTCAGAGAAAGTGTTGTCAAGCCATGGAACAGGCTGCCCAGGGAAGTGGTGGAGTCACCATCCCTGGAGGTGTTTAAAAGATGTATAGATATAGTGCTTAGGGACACGATTTAGTGGTAGACTTGGCAGTGTTAGGTTAACAGTTGGACTCTATGACCTTAAAGGTCCTTTCAAACTTAAATGATTCTAGGACTATAATACGAGAAGCACTGAAACTACTGAAATCTGCTGCTTCCTGCCCATTGCATCTTTTTTGCACAGGATGTGGAGCAGTTCTAAGTTGCATATGCTTCAGAACTGAGAACTTTGATGTTTTAGAGATGTTACATTTTATACCATAGAATCTTTTCAGAGGAATCTTTAGTCAACGTGCCAATTTTTAGAATAAATTAAACTATTTTTTACAAAAATACATTATTTGTTGTCAGAAAGTACTGCTTTGAAAAGTATTATTCAGCAAGAGGAGGTAAGTTAATCTTTGTGCTGGGATGCCAAGGAGAATGTGGAGGGAGATCTGATTTAGAAGAGACACAGTTCTAATTCTGGGTACATATCTAAATTTAGAATAACTATCACCAGTGCTGTGTTTAAAGAAAAGAAAAAGGCAATCGAGAAATTTCTTGTGCTTGTCTAGTCGCTTTTCCCTAGTAGTGACCAAAACCATTGAATAACTTGGTTTGGAGTCCAACCTTACAGCAAATGTGCTGTACTTTTAAAGTTAAAATGAGTAATTTCTTCAAAAGAGAGGAATTTAAAAAACAGAATAAAACCAACAAACAAAACCAAGCAAATAAAAAAACCCAAACCAAGTCAAACCAAAACCCCAAACCAAAAACCCTCAACCCTTCAACTCTTTGGACAACACAGCAATCCTATTCCCGACCTCTGTCCTTTTTGCACTGAAACTTGGTGTGCAGTTACAAGTGCTTGGAGTATTCACTTGCAGAGTGTCTCACTTTTTTGTATCTTGGTGTTACGGATGTACGGACAAACCTGAAGCTGCCAACTAACTCATTAATGGTCAACCAGTTACTCAGAAACACCAGCAAAAGTTGTATTTCCATGCTTTTTAAAAAAAGATGTAATTGTGTGTACTAGTTCTTGAGAGCCGTACACAATTGGGTTGTGGTATGGAACTACACAACTGTGAAGTGCTGGTTGATAACCAGCTACTCTTAGCCCAAATAAATGTGGAAATATGCTTAGACTAATTCTTTAAGAAGTTTACAATTTGAAGGAAAATACTTGGTTTTATATTCTTTTTGGACTTCCAAGATGACAATATTTTAAAAATAAAAAGTTGCATTTCTTAACTGAACACCTGTGTTCACTAAAAATTTATATTGTTGTGAGACAGCATGAATTATGCTGAAAAATCCCACTGTAAGCACCACAAAAACAGGCCTTCATGTTTAAAGATCTCAGGTTTCTGAAGGATAGCTGCTCAAAAGAACTCCATACCTATTTGTTACGAGGGAGAGTTCTTGAGAACTGTTGTTTTGGGTTTTTTTAAATACAAAAAGGATAATCCGTTGCACAGGTTTTAACCTGAATTCTGTAAGAGACATTAATACATTCTGTCCAGGGTGTCTGAAATAATTACTTCCCAGCTTTCATGGTGATATAGTTCAGTATCTTTGCTCAGCTTCTCTGTGTGAGATTGGTAAGAATTCTTTATAACTGTTCGGGTTGGGTAAGGCATGTCAGGTTCAGCAGAACTCGTGTGAACCAGTTGGCTGTATCCAGTTTTGTCATTAGCCTGCTAAAAATAGAAGGTCTCTTGTGCTTATACAAACTAAGGCTTGGAGGAATTGTTTTATCACAGTTCTCGGGCTTGACGGGCCACTTCCTGATGCTCCAATTGCTGTTCTGGGTCTTCATTTCTATTGAGTATGCTGAGTTTCTGTAAAAAGAAATACCTTAAGATGTGGTACAGGAAGAAAGTTGCTTTAGATGTTATATGTGTTTTGCTTTCCTCTACTGTACTGTCTTCATTTCATTTTATTGGAAATAAGTGAAGATAGGAGGATATCACGCAGACAGTGCCTTCGTTTCCAACTTGATTCATCAGTGTGTTATTGGGGAAGACACAGCTCAAGAATTTCAAACCTTTGTCTTCTGTGAGAATCTGAATTTGCTCAGCGTAAGGACTGTGCTGAAATCTAACATCTTTCAACCATCTAGACAGCGAATGCAAGCTCTACGAGAAATATATACTCTTGATTTATAAGGTGAATCCTCATTTTGAAGCTCTAAATGAAGTCTTAGGAAAAGCACCAACAGAGAAGCGGCATAGAGAATTAAAACTGTGTTGTAAATAGTAATTTGCATTTCTTCTGATAAAACTTCCCTGTTAAGCAGTCAAATGTCTTTTGTGAAGTGTGTGAAAATGTCCAGCAAGGAGCAGATAGCAATATGAATGCTGAGTGATAAATATTTGAATATTATAAGGCAAGAATAGCCTGTTGCTCACTGATCTGCAAGTGGGTTTTACCTACAGTCATGAAGTAGGATATGATGATCAAAATAACATACCCAATAAAAACTGCTGCAGACAAGTTTGATAAACTAGTGCATGCATATGTCCCAACAGCTTCTGTGGAGGAACATAAGAGGTTGTCCAAATGGAGGTCAGTGATGGGTGGTGTTCCTTAGGGGAATGTGTTGCCTATTTGGACCAGTGGTCTATAATATCTCCATCAATGACATAGTGGGGTTGAGTGCACCCTCAGCAGATTTGCAGACAGCACCAGGCTGAGTGGTGTGGCTTACACTCTTGAGGGACAGGGTACCACCCAGAGGAACCTGGACAAGCTTGAGAAGTGCACCCATGTGAACTTCATGAGGTTCAACAAGGCCAAATGCAAGGTCCTGTACCTGGGTTGGGGCAATCCCTGGTATCAATACAGGCTGGGCAATGATGTGATAGAGAGCAGCCTTGCAGAAAAGGACTTGGGGGATGCTGGTGAATGAAAAGCTCGACGTGACCCAGCAATGTGCCTTTACAGCCCAGTGGGCCAACTGTATCCTGGTCTGCATCAAAAGAAGTGTGGCCAGCAGGTCCACGGAGGTGATTCAGACCCTCTACTCCACTCTGTTGAGGGCCCACCTGGAGTAGTGTCTCCAGTGCTGGAACTGTCAGCACAGGAAAAATATGGACCTGTTGGATCAGGTCCAGAGGAGGGCCACAACAGAGGGCCACTGATCAGAGAGATGTAATACCTCTCCTATGAGGACAGCCTGAGATTGTTTGAGTTGTTCAGCCTAGAGAGGAGAAGGCCAGAACCTTCTCCAGACTGTGGCCTTTCAGTTCTTGAAGGGAGCTTATAAGAAAGATGGGAACAGTCTTTTTAGTAAGGTGTGTAGCAATAAGACAGGAGATAAGGGTTTTAAACCATTTAAAACCATTTAAAGGAGGGTAGATTTAGACTAGACATAAGGAAGAAATTTATTACAATGAAGAAACACTGGCACAGGTTGCCCAGAGACGTGGTAGAAGCCCCATCCCTGGAAACATTCCAGGTCAGGTTGGTCAGGGCCCTGAGCAACCTGATCTAGTTGAAGATATCCCTGCTTATTGCAGGTGGGGTTGGACTAGGTGGCCTTCAAAGGTCCCCTCCAACCAAACCATTCTATGGTTTTTTGATTCTATGAAGAGTGTTTCTTTGAAGCTGCTGAAGCATGCTGTCGAGGTGGTTGAGACAGCCTTACTGAGCCTGGATACTGAAGTGTCAGTAGCATATAATTCTTATGAAAGGACCATAAAAGCAAGAAACATGCATCTACTTTGTTGTCTTTGGCTGAAAGTTTATCAAGCTTTCTGGCATACTCTTCCACGATAAAATATATACAAATTGTTCCTTGTAGCCCCTTCAAAAAGAGTAACTTTAGTCAGATTTTTTTCTCTCCCTTAAAAGAAGACCACTATCAAAGAGTTTAATATCAAGGCTAGATTAGGTAGTCTTGTGGAGGTTTGGGATTTTTTTTCATTGGGCTTTTTAGGGCCAAATTTGAAAAAAAAAATCACTGCAAGATTTTTTTGATCCAAAGCTCTTTGGCACACATTCTGTTTTCTGAAAATGACATCCATTAATGGTCCTGGGATGTCTGTGGATTTATATGGAATTATTTTTGAGTGTCTGTCAGTGGAATTTGAGTATAGCTTTAAGCACTGAAGAATAAGATTATGCTGAGCAAGTTGAAGACATGAATTTATATGGCTCCTCTACTGTCATAGCAGAATGTCAGAAAAATCCAAGGTGAAGAAGTTAGTTTTGTACTGAAGAGAGTACAGTTCCAAGGCAACTTCTCTCTCACAGGAGTGATTTCTGTACTTCAAATCTTGTTTGTATGAAAACTTTGCTATCTTTACTTACCAGTCAGCCATCACGTACCCAAGCTTGGTTCTGACTCTCCCAAAGTAAAATGCTGTCCTGCAAAGGACGTGATTTTTCTTTGGTGTTTGCTTTCTAGCTCATGAAAGCTTAAAACAGCAAGAGAGAAGTTTAGTGCCTTACTTGATATTTTCAAACTGAGACAAAGGAAAGACTGGAGCAGGTGAGAGACACTCATGTTTATGGGAAGCTGCCTTTGTAGTAGCTGGGGCATGTTCTTTGGCTTCAATCCAATTCTTCAATGTATTTTAGGCCTCTTTAATTCAGTACAGCAGCTGAAAACGCGAGGTAGCTCATGTGATATATTTAGCTCATAGCAGACCCCACCAGTGGCACTGAGAACCAGCATGTCAGGAAGAAGGATCAGCAGTGATTTGCCCTTTTAACAATAGCTGCTTCCATACGGTTTGTGGGTTGTTTTTTCTAATCAGTTCAGGCTTCAGAGTCTGATCATATGCAAAGGAGAGCTGGTGACTTGATCACCGAACGTGAATCTGAGTTCTGAAGTAATGTTGCATGTTTCTAAAGATTTACATTCCAATAATTTGCATATCTTCTCCTATAACTAGTACACACGTGCTTTGTTTTTATACTGGACCTTCTGGATTAAAAAGTTTAGGATCAGGTTGGATTCTTCTGAATCCTTCTCTCCCAAGTGTAATCCAGATGTCTTGTAGCTGGCTTTGGTTTAGAACTGTCTTGCCAAAAAAATAGTTCCTTAGAAACTGAATGTGTTGACAATTTTTTTATTGCCTTATTTTTACCTAAATCTCCTGCTTATTCCAGACTGCAGCTTTTTGTAAGTTTAGCAGGAACTGGATCATAATTGAGTTTAGAAGAAGCTGAAACACAAAGGCTGTTAGAAAAAGTTTCAATAATAGTATCTATTAAGTAAGAAGATACAGATGCCAAATGCTAAAGAGTTTAACAACAGCCAACATACATTTAGTGCTAAAAGGCTATACTTAAAAAAGCAGAGAAACTTCAGAAAACAAACCTATGGATTGCTATTGAGAAGCTGCTGTATAAAGACACAAGGAACAAATTTTCCAATTCGTGCAAACTGAACAGAGCACGAGGTTAATGAACTTCAGTCCAAGCTGAGGCAAGTGTACAGGGAGTCAGGACAAAGTGGAGGAACTACTGGAAATGCTACACAGCATGCTGTTAATAGCAAGAGGAGGAAACCCAGACTGCTGTCAACCATGAACTAGGAATATGGTTCTAACGCTAGTAGAACATTATTGTTGCTGACCCAAGGGGTGACGTATTGCGTTTGGGTCTGTAGCTGGTCTGTGTGGCTGTCTGTGAAATTAGAGCATCAATGCTGTAAGGAAAAGCAATGATTAAAAAGGTCAAACTGGGTAAAACCCCTGAGGATTTTGTTTGCAACATAAACTACAAGAATGTGATCCAGCACTTCAAGTTATCAAATAAAATGTGCTTCTGATATCTTTAAACAGTGATGATTTTTTTTTTTTTTTCCCAGTCTGAAATAATGTGGAGAAGAGTGGGATTATGTATGAGCAGTTCATTAATGTCAGAAAAAAAAAAAAAAAAGAGGGTGCTGAACATGGTACTCCTAGTAAAATGCATCCTTGCTTCTTGTTATGCAGTAAAGTAGTCACGTCATGCAATACAGAATTTAACCACCTCTAGTGTGGACAATATGAACCTTTCAAGGGCATCAGACTGGTACAGCAACTAGACCTCATTCATAATGAAAGAGCAAGAAAACTTATAAAAAATATGGCATTGAGAGTGACTGATTTAGTAAATCAAGACTGCTAGAGTAGAGAGGAGAACACTGGCTGTCACAAAGGTCTGTACAATCAAAATTGAACCCAGTGCACACAGAATGATTTTCACGTAATACAGCAACTTCAAGTTAAACTGGCAGGTACTAGACCCTGAGCTAACAAAAAAAGGGCTGCTGCTTACGTTGCACAGTGTGTAATTAAGCTGTAGAAATCACTGCCTCCTGTAGAAATGCTAGAAATGGAAACCAGTGAGATACTCGTTCTGACTCAAGCAGGCTTGAGTGTTTTGTCAGATGGTAGAGGAGTGTTGTGGATACATTATACTGTACCTGTGTGCTTATTATAAGGTACTGATGCCTGACCTATTATCAGATTTTCTCTAGGCATGTGCTATTGGCATCTACTATTGGCAGACCCTGTTAGCCAGGGAAAGGTGCAGCTAGTGTCCTCCTACCAAAAATTACGCAGTTGAGGTTTCTGGGAAATCGCAGAGATCAGCACCTGGGAAATCAGAGGGATCAGCCAATCTGGAGTGCAAAGGATTCACTTCACCCTGGCAAACACACCTGCCATGACCATAGTGTCTCCCCTACGAGACAAACAAAAGGCTAATGGGCTAGAGAGGCCTTTGGGCTGGCCCAGGCAAAAGAGTTTTCTAGATACATGAATTATTACTGTTAATGCTGAGCACAGTTTTTTGTTGAGGTCTTTTTCCAGATGAAATTGGTTTGACTGAAAGGAAACAGGTTCTCACAAGAAAACTATATTGGTGGAAATTGTTTGTAACTCCAGGTAGCAAAGAAAGCAAACAAAAATATTTTTTCTTTTTAAAAAATTGATTTTGTTTGTTTTAAATTATTTTCCCTTTATTTTTATTAGAAGTACTATTACTTATTGAAAGCTCACGTTTAATTCATCACAAGAAAATGGTAAAAACCTTAAACAAAATTAATAGTTTTTTTGAAAAAGTAATTTCCTCAGTTGCATTCTATCCATTTGCTTAGGTATTGGCTGAAAATTTTCTTTGAAGCTGTCATCTCATTCAGAAAGCAGACTTTGAAGTTAATGAAAATTTTCAGCAAATATCTGCTCTTCGTGTAAAATGCATCCATCTTTTTTTTTTTTTCCCCCCCAAGCCAAATATGTTTTTGAAAGAATCATCATGCTGCATCTGGAAATCTTCTGTGATAATACTTATGCTGAAATCTTGGACAGTGAGGAGAAAAACTCTTACCTTTTCAGCTTGTGGTCATATGGTAATATTAGTGATGACTTGATTCGATTGCTTAAGTTGCAGACAGGTCATAAAAGAGGCTTTGTTATTTTATGATGTAAACCACATTAAAATAAGCATGGTTCTTATATTGGAGGGTCTCAAAAAGCTTCAGGCTGAAAAAGAGAAAAAAGAGTGGTTTACTATTATTTACAGTAGCGTTGTTCCTTTTCCTTTCTAATGTTAAGCTGATGCTAAAATTATCTGTTTAAGCCTATCACATAGTGCTATTAATAGTGGGAGGGTATTGGTGTTTCTAACTTGTATGAACCCATGCCATTCTACTTCTCATTTTATAAGAACAGAGCATCTCAAGCAAGTGGGAGAAGTGTTTGTTTACCTGCCTCATGGTTGGTGTTACAGAAACATGAACACACTTGAAAGACAAAGTAAAATGGGAAAAGTCTTGAAAGCAGCATGATGCTGTGCTTAACTTCTACTTCAGCAACCAGAAGGACCATCTGCAGCAGCAGAAGACTAGCTGTCTTATGCTTCAGTCCGTGGTCCCATACTCAAGGGTAGTACCTGATGGTTGTCAGTACTGCGACTTAGGTGATCTGAGCAGCTCCAAAATGTGGGCACCATCTTCCTATAGAGTCAGGGCTGGAAGCTGTGTTTAGCATCAGCTGAACACAAAGGCTGGCCTGGATATGAGCAGTCAAAAGCCATGAATCATCCTCCATGGCTCACTTGGATCTAATCAGAGTACCTTACTTCTTTTTCCGTCTCTCTGGTTATGCTTACTGAACAAACTATGAAGAGTGCCACAAACATCTCCCTTTCTTGCCTGGTGTTATTCTGCCTCATATTACTGTGACTGGTTAGTGGTTGTACAGCAGTTTTGCTGCTTAGTGCTCTCCTTTTCACATGAACGTGCGCTCTTTCATACAGCAAATAAATGCTGTATGAACTTTCAGCATTAAAAGGGTGGGTCAGTTGCCTCCAGCATAACCGGTGAAATAGACTGAATGCTCTTGTTGATTTGTCTTGGAGAGCTTACTGTGAACAGTTTTGCTGTTATTCCCAAAGCTATTTGTCAAAGAAATTATGGAAAAGCCGTGAGAAAGCTTGAGTCAAAATCTCCTTTGGTATAACTATCACCGTGATGGCATTTCCATAGCAAAAAATTCCCTGTGTGCTCCCAAACCATTTAAGATCTCTTATAACTCTCAAGAGCTAAATTGAAGATCCCATTTCCAGCTCTGTGTGATTAGACACTGGCAGTGAATTTAAGGCTCTAGATACATTTATGCTCATTTAAAGCCTCAGCCTGAACACTTAACAGAGGGTGTTTGGAAAGATGCTGAATGCATTTATGTTTTATTCCCCTTGGGTGTGCAGATTTCCAAAGTGTTTTTTATAATCTTGGCCTGGAGATCCATCACTGAGCATATTGTCTGAGGGGTTGTGTGTCCTTGGATTGCAGTCCGGTGAGAAGAGGTGCTGGGTTCTGGGCTTGCATGTGCCTCTTTTTTTAGAAATAATTTGGGAAAATAGAAGGACAGTTCTCTGGAGCTACTACTGTCTCTTCTATACATGAATGTTTGGGCACATTTTAAAGCCATTATTTCCTCAGCCATGAAATCTTCTTTGAGTGGTTGCATTCTGTCTTGTAAGCACTCTATTTAGGGCTTTTCCAACATGTATTTACAAGCCCATATGGATGTGCTGAGGATCCAGCTGGAGAATAGGCCCTGCCATAGCAATTCCTGGCTCAAATTTCTCGTGAACATCTTGCTACTCAGAGGGATTTGGAGAAGGAAGGAGCACAGTGGGAAAAGACATTCACAACTCCCAGTGGCATTGACCAAAGCTGGATGCTTAAGTGATCTTTAGAAAGTCTTCCTCTTTTTACGGAATAGGCATTCTTAGTATTTTCTCTGCTGGCAATAAATCCATGCTACTTCCATCAATGCAAACTGCTTCTCGTCTTACCCTCTCTCGCTGCCCACTGTCATTGTCTAAGACAGTCTTTAGCCAAAAATAGATTAAACTAACTTGTTTTGTATTTGCATCTCGCCTAGCTAAATGTGTTTCAACTGATGAGCTGTAGCTTAAGCCATGGCAACCCTTTGTCCACACTCTGACTGGTAGATTTTTAATTGCCTACTAAATTAAACTGTTCTTTCCACGTTCCCATGGCTATTTTCCCTTATTGTTCCTCTGACATTCACATTACAAAGTAACAATATCATAATTACTTTTTAAAAGAATGAAATTACTTAGCTTGTGAGACATTACATTTTAGAAGCTGTAACAAGACAGAACATTGTTTGGTGTCATGCCATAGTGTCATCCTGCAAATTACGGAAGAAAGTTACAAAAGCAATGTGAAAGTAAAACCACGAGCCTGTAAACACACAACATACTTGATTCTTAAGTCAAGGGAGGAATGATCTTGATGATAATTGAGACAGACGTGAACTGAAGATCGGCGTGTAGAGTAGGAGTGTGTAGGTTTTGTGTGTAAGACTCCGATGATAGGGACCGTGTAAGTCAATTACCCAATATGGAAGGTATTACAGTAGTGCAGGTACACTTGTCATCCTTAATTAGAACAGCATGGACCAGAATGTGGGAAGTGCTATCCACAGAGTAATAATCCACCTGCAGCGGCAAATACTTGTCTTCCAGTGCGCACCTCCATAGCTGAGCATTCCCACCCCTCAGGAACTGAAGGTAGGATTGCCAAGGTATGGATTTTGCTGAGCAGCATGAGAAGTGGCACACATGCCCTCTGAACTGGGTAGAGGAGAGGCTGAGCTTGAGGTGGTAGCCCATACCAGTAAGCTGCTCTCCTCATTTAAGAAGGTAATCCCCATTCTTGTCTCTGTGGTTTGAGGAGTCTCTGATGTCTCAAGGGAAGCAAGAGTTTGGCTTCTTGGTTTCTTGTCTGAGCAGTATGTTTCTCCTTGTGAGCTCTCCATCACTGTGTTCTCTACACACACAGCCTTGATGATATCTTTTAACTTTCCTATTTGAAAACATTAGAAAAATATCCACTGTCTGGATTGTTTCTAGATTCTCATCTGTTCTGCCTTGTTACTGTGTTTTCTGCCACCATCAGGGGTCTTCCTAGAGCGTCCCATGGCTCTGAAAACACACGCATTAGTCTGAGCTTTTCCAGCCTTGTCTGGTCTATGGGCAGAAGTACTGAAAAATCAATGTTAACACTGAAGTATCGCTGTCAACCCTGAGAGCAGAAGTAGAGAGCTTGGTTTAGCTTTTCAATTTTTCCGTCCACAAGCAATCACAGAGGATGTTGCAAAGAAATGGTGGCTGCTATTCATGGAACAAAGGAATCCTTTTGCTAAAGAGTGAAAAGTATTAAAGGTTTAATGTAGAGCATGAGATGCATTGAACTAGGCTTTGCCACAGTACTTTTTATACGCAGTGGTCATGCTGCTGAAGAACGTTTGTTAAATTTCCCTATGCCACATCCTGGAATTCTAACAGGGTTTGTGGCTGTTCAGTTTCCTTACCGTCTCACCACACGTGCTTCCCGGCTGCACTTCTGCACAGCCTGGGAGACATCTGCTGGTGAAAACTATTGTAGCATTTTGCACGAATACCAAATTTGAAACTTTGCCTGTGAGACATTCAGTCTTAGGCAGGCAGTCTAGACAGTAATGATTGACACAGCAGTAATACCACGTCTGGTGATTTAGTGAGTCAAAGGTTAACAGAAAACTAGTAAGTACAGAGACAGATACGTAGTCCAGCTTAACCAGTGGTCTAACTGTGTAAATGCACTTTTTGCATAAACAATTGCTGCCCCGGTTTGAAAGCCAATGGGTACGTTAAGGCTCAGGTTTATGCGATAAAAAGGTGCTTCTTGACCTATCTCTCATGGGATCTATCAATATGTTGTAGGATTTATTGTTGCTTTTGGCAAAGGCAGGGACTGATTTTTTAATCATAGAATCATTAAGGTTGGAGAATACCTCTGAGATCATCAATTCCAACCATCAACCCAACACTACCATGACCACCAAACCATGTCCTGAAGTACCATATCCATGCAATTTTTTGACCTCCAGGGATGGTGACTCCGCCACCTCCCTGGGCAGCGTATTCCAACACTTCACCACTCTTTCAGTAAATAAATTCTTCCTAACACCCAATCTAAAACTCCCCTGGTGCAACTTGAGTCCATTTTGTCTTGTCCTATCGCTAGTTACTTAGGAGAAAAGACCAACCCCCACCTCACTACAACCTCCTTTCAGGTAGCTGTAGAGAGCAGTAAGGTCTCCTTTCAGTCTCCTCTTCTCCAGGCTAAACAACAGCAGTTCCCTCAGCCCTCCTTGTAAGATATGTCTCCCAGACCCTTCACCAGCTTTGTTGCCCTTCTCTGGACCAGCTCCAGCACCTCAATGTCTTTCTTATACTGTGGTGCCCCAAACTGAACACAGTACTCAAGGTGTGGCCTCACAGTATTTATTTTTCAAAACAAAGATTATTTGCTTTAACAGAGCCATGCTAGCCTAAACTGGCTGATGACCTAGTTCGAAAGCTGTCAGATTTTTCTTTTCCAAACTAGAAAAATATGACCAAACAGGAGGTCCTTTTTCAAGGAACAAGAGCATTGCATTTAGCCTGCTGCATTTAAGTTGTTTGTTACATCAGTACAAAATAGACAAGGTGAAAGCCATGCACAGTAATGTAGCTCTAGTAGTTGATTTGCATGTTTGTTTAACTCTTGCTTCCAAGGATGAGGTGTGCAATAGAATTGAGACATATATAATTTAAATTAAACGTAAATTACATATAATTTAAGTTTTGTATAAACTACTATTTATCTTTCCCATAGCAGATTTGCTAGCTAAAATATGGTCAACCTGTCTCAAGCCATATATACCTGCAGAGAAGTTCTATTTCTTTCACCAGAATTTGATGGAGGATAGAAATCTGCACTGTTGGAACTAGCTAAAGCACAGCCAGAGACCATAGGTGTCACAGAGGACAAGTCTCAGGTCTTCAGAGCAATCCTCCACAGCACATTTTCAAAACAAGTCTCCTCATGACAGTGAGTATTGGTTTGAGAAAATGGAAGTATCTGGATGTGAAAATGGCCTTGTGAAAGCCTGCTTCTAGTACACATTGTGCATCCCTGGAACTGACAATATTATACAACGACAGTCATCTTCTCTGTGCCTTCCTCTATGTATACAAAAGGTTCAAGTTCGTCTTCTGGGAAGTTCCAGAGGTAATTGTCAGGAGTTGACTTACAGGGCTTCTGTCAAAAGGAATTAGTATTTCAGCAACTCCTTGGCCAGTTCCATTGACAATATTAGAATAGTTGACTTCCTTAGACATCAGCTAGCCTTACTTAAGAGGAGTAACTCAAAGGTTTTTAAAAGCAAATAGTTATTATTCTTCCATTGGTTCCTGCCAGAAAGTCCTTGTGGCCCATAAGGTTTCAAGGGAATGAGTGTCTTTTATTTTCTTTTCATCTGTCTCTATTTAAAGCTTATGAGTATTGGAAAATATGTGACCAGAAAAACTGGGAGAGGAATGAATTCTGAGATTTAAAGCGCAAATACTTTGTTTATGGGAAGCCCAGGTTGTTCTTGATGAAAAGGACAGCCTGATGGGAAAGCCCTGAGAGGGAGGTGTATGCTGTGCTTAAGGTACACAGCTGAAAGGGGAAGCGATTAGTTTCAGGAGTAAATCTTTAGTGGACACAGAGAGTTCCCCATCACTTCCAATTCTTCATCTGGAATCCAGAAGCCTCACTTGGAGCTCCCTTTTAGGTATGATGAAATTCATCAGCTTTGGTGGCCACGTCAAGTGCTTTTTATCCTCATTGCTCATGACAGTACTTTCAGTGTGAGAAAATATTATTCAGTATCAGTAAGAAATACTCTGTTTAATTAAGAACAATTAAAACTGTGTTTCATCATGAGTTTCTTTCCTCACAACACATTTTCCTATGGTCATTTCATTCAATAACGACTGAATCCCCCAGCTGGAGCAGGCTGGCAAAATTAATCCAAAGTCCTTGAAGTCAAGGTGATTTAAATGGACAAGGGATCTTTTTCCAAGGTTATCAGCTTAAAGATATCTGGCACTTGGCGTTCATAATCTGATCTGTATAATCGTTGTCTTGGTAAAGTCAGCTGCAGTGCCTTCACTGACTGCAGGAAAAGTGGACCTTATGTCACTACTGCTAAACTATGATCCTTTGAATCATTTCACCCTCTACAGGATACAGATATCTGCAGATTTGGTTGTTCCATTGCTTGTTATCCAGGTTTCCTCTCATTTCCTTTTGCTTTTCTATTGCAAATTATATTTCAGCTTCATATTTTATATTCTACCACAAGCCAATTTGAAATGCACTGGTCACATTTACAATTTTTAACACTACTCATTCCTCCAGTTTCTTGTAATTTTCAGTTCCACAATCTGGGCCAGAATGTAAAAAAGTTTTTCTTAAAAGTGTGGTAGTACTTCATCTGAGAACTCATTGGAGGCAATGTTCAGTCACAAAATCTCAGTCTAAGTCCAAAGTTGCTCAGAAATTGTATCCAGAAGCTTGATTCCTCATGGACTTTTATATTAAAAAAAAAAAAAGAGGTAAAAAGGAACAAAATATTTAAACCTGGATTATGTTTTATGAATTTTCCTGAGCTATTGTTTTTTAGGTGTGGAGTTTTGTTTTGAAATCATCCCTCTTCTCCCTTAGAAAAAAAAAAAAAAACAAACCTGCAACCACAAAACCAAACCAACCAAAAAAAAAACCCCAACCATAAATCAAGGTAAACAAACTTAAAATATGTTTGTGTCACAAGGCTCATTTATAATTCAGCTGACAAAGCTGGCTGACCCCAGAGAAGATGGAGAATGGTGAAAGTAACTTTCTACTGCTGTTATGTCACTTTGATTTTCATTTGCTCATGAACGCACTTACTTTAGGTACTGGTTATGCTTCCTTGTTAGTGTTAATTAGAAGAGGCTTTGGCTCTGTGTCATTCTCTTTGGAATGGTTGTTCATGTTGTATCCTGCAACAGTAAAGCATGTATGTGTAACACCTAATATATATATGTATTATATACATATTGGACTTAAAAATCAAAAAGAGATACCCTGTATTCTTGGAAATATCTAAAACACAGGACCAAATGATGGCTTCAGCTGCAGTCCAATGGGTAGATGGTATCAGTAACAGATAAATTTGGCCTGATGCCTGTATATTGTGATGCTTGATATTTTTGGCAAACTACATAAACAAATATTGTGGTATTATTCTTGGCAAACAACATGAACAACAGTCTTGCTTTATTCTCTGTCTGCACAAACACTTCATGGCAAATATCCATTACCAAATAAAATATGAGACCATACACACTGCAAAACCCACTAGGTCATGTCTTTTGGCACTCTGCTAGGTTGCAAGGTATGCCACAAACTTAGCTGAGCTGTGCATAAGGCTGACAGTGTTTCCCTTGCAATATAAGTCAGATATCCTTTTCCCTTTGTACAGAGGTGTATGTTTGACTTAGTGGGTAGTGGTAGTGTGGTACACTAGTCCTTGACTTATTTACCTAACCCAGGGCCACGTGTAAAATTGATATACTTAACATGCCTTTGTTAGAATTTTTAAAGAGCATTCACACCACTATCACATTCATGTGTTTTTTTCCCATTCTGTCCATGCCCACCTGCCAATCCTTTCTACCTTTCATACTGGACCCCTAAGATCCATGTGTCTTAAGAACCTAAGGACCTCTGCTGTTACAGCTATGCTAGAACTTAACTGGAACAATGACCCTTGTACCAGCCTTTCCACTCCACTGTCTCCTCCTGCCCCACTGCGACTCCTGGCTCTGATCAGCTTGAAGTACTGCCATAAGTGCCATGAGTAAAAGTCCCTCTTCTTGGAAGATCTCCCTCGGAAATATGAGACCTTGGCTACTCCACCAGTATTTTGTTCTGCAGATGACTGCTCTGGCATGGCTCCTCCAGTAATCAGAACAGAAGTCAAGGATATTTGTGTATGCTGAAGCTCCTTTTCCAGCAATACCCAGGGTATAGGAACAGGAACCTGCCTGCAGATCTTGTTTGATCCTGAAACTCCCACTAACTGATTCATAAATGGGAAGTAGTCACCTTAATATCTTTGTGGATATGACACTTGATTCATAGAAATATCTGTGTGGAATTTCGGATGGGTTGCATGTACAATCTGTCTTAGTCTTGGCCTCCTAAGTATCAAGCTCAACAAACTCCTAGCCACCCTGATGATTATTATACTCTACACACAATTGTTTTTCAGTGTTTCTCAGCAATGCTTAGATGTCAAATTCACTGAAATCAGAAATCTAGCAGCGTATATCCTAAATCAGTGGTGAAGCCAGGAAGTATCTACAGACAATGTGATCAGTACTGCAGTAGGTTGCTAACAGGATCTTGGAGTGACTGCTAATGGATCGAGATGTTGTTCAGGAGACAAAAAAAAGGTATTGCAAGAAGTACTTTAGTGATGTTTTCTGGTATTAAAATCTTCCTTTTTATTCACTTTTCCCTATGCTTTCCCTATACAAAATCGGCATTTGTATCTTGATACCTTGGTCACTCCCTAGCCATATAAATAACTGTGAGAAAAATAACTCAAATTAAGGTAGGGTTTGAAATGTTTATGAAGGGAACCATGAGACAGAGTTACCCACAGTAACAGGGACTTTGAGAACTGAGGGAGGCTTTTTCAGTCCTATGTTTCCAAGACACTGCTGTGTGGATGCTGTAAGAATTCAAAAGTTACAAATCTGCAAGTACCTGCTGCAGTACTGTCGTGTATCTGTGACGTTATCCTAGAGTAGCAGCAAGACTGTGACAAATTCTTGTTATTTATAGTGGGTGCTTGTTGCACCTAGACATAGATTTCCACCAGAAATTTTGGACGATACAGAGGATGTAGGATGATATTGTAATGTCTTGCCCATGCTACTGCCATCCTTAGGTAATCACCTGGAACTGAGCATCGAAGGAACCCATCTGTTCCATGGTGCCTGGAGGGGAATTAGTACAGGTGGGTTATCAGCTCCTTCAGTGCAGGTGGTAATGTGACAGAACTGTTTACATAAATCTTTCTGTGCTGGGATGTATTATGACGTGGTACAGAATTTTAAAAAGAAACCATGCAATAAAGACCTCAGAAGATACTATCAGAAGAGTTTTCCCTGTTATCTCTTGATATTAAGGATATGCTCCAACATGGCAGTTCATTGCTGATAGATGCAAGTGTTGTCCTGATTTAAAACAAGTGACTTTGGAACACAGAACCTCTCTGTCAGCTTTCTATTTTTGCAATGGATTAAAGCTAAAAAAATAGTTTTGTTTAAGCCCTCCTAAACAACTGGCAGTAGGGCTGGTGGGAAATCACCTACTTGGCCAAGTTTCCCGTGCTGATCTCTTGTCTACTTTGGCTTACTCTTGCAGAATTTGTTTTGATGAATTTTGTACTACTCTCCCCTCAAAAAGTCTTTTCTGGGTGGCAAATTATCAACAGAATCAATATGCAACATTATGCAACAGAATCTTCTTTTGCCCACAGACAGCTTAAATGGCTTTGGGGCCTTTATTTATATTGAAGCTCAGAGTGGTGATTTGTGAAAGACCAAGAGATACAGGAAAGCACACCCAAAGCCATTCAGACTGGAGTATTTGGAGTACAGCCTTGGCCTCTGGACGTTTGCTGACCTGACTGCAGATTCCAAAAGGAAGGACCCAAGTTTAAAGCCGTCCTCAGCAGGGCAGAAAAGCTGCCAAATCTCTGCTAGCCCCGGACGTCGCGGACGACGTTCTTTAGCATAACCTCGCCGACCCAGACACCCAGGTGGCCACCCCCGGAAAGGGACCGCGGATTTGTGAGAGGCGCGGG
>NW_008584950.1:0-252 GCF_000691845.1 Merops nubicus
CAAGGGCGTTCTGACCGGTCCTAAGTACACCCTGTTGCATGAGCACTGGACGACAGCACTGCGCCAAAAGATAGAAGAGGCATGAATCATGAGCTCAGAGATATAACACTAGACCAGCTCATGGGCACTGGCCCCTTTGCCACGCACCAGGACCAGATGCAGTTGCCTGGCCGAGTGTTTCGAGTGACAACAGAAATAGCCAAAGGTGCACTTTTACATATGGCCAGGGGTGAAACTTCAGAAGCCCCATGG
>NW_008584951.1:0-7750 GCF_000691845.1 Merops nubicus
TCCCGCCGCCCCGGTGCGGCTGGGCTCCTGCCCACGGGTACAGCCAGCCGAGGGAACGAGCCCCGCTGAGCGGGCAAGAAACGCACGGGAAGATAGGAAGAGCTGGGAGATGGCCGAGGAGAAAGATCATGGAACAGATCCTCCTAGAAGAAATGCTGAGGCCCATGGAGGACAGGGAGGAGATTCGAGAGATCTAGAGGGGCAAGTCCTGCCTGACCAACCTGGTGGCTTTCTACAATGAAGTGACTGCATCAGCGGACACGGACAGAGCTGTGGATGTCATCAGTCTGGAGTTCTCCAAGATCTTTGACATGGTCCCCACAACATCCTTCTCTCAAAGCTGGAGAAATACGGGTTTGATGGGTGGACTGTTCAGTGGATAAGAAGTTGACTGAATGGTTGCATCCAGAGAGTAGTGGTCAATGGCTTGATGTCCAGGTGTAAAAAGGTGACAGGTAGTGTCCTTCAGGGGTCTGTAGTGGGACCAGTGTTGTTTAATACCTTCATTAATGATATTAGCAGTGGCATTGAGGGCACAAGTTTGCTGATGACACCAACTTGGGTGTCAACCTGGGTGCAGTTGATGTGCCAGAGGGACAGGATGCCATCCAGAGGGACCTGGACAGGCTGGAAAGGTGGGCTGAGGTGAACCTCATGAGGTTCAACAAGACCAAGTGCAGGGTTCTGCACCCGGGCTGGGATAACCAGCATTATCAGTATAGACTGGGAAAGGACATGCTAGAAAGCAGCCATGTGGAAAAAAGACTTGGAGGTACTAGCAGATGAAAAGCTGGATATGAGCCACCAATGCACAATGGCAGTCCAGGAGGCCAATTGCATCTTGCGCTGCATCAAAAGAAGCGTGGCCAGCAGATGGAGACGGGGGATCCTGCCGCTGTATTCTGCCCTGGTGAGACCTCACCTGGAGTCCTGTGTCCAGCTCTGCAGCCCCCAGCACAAGAAGGACGTGGAGCTGTTGGAGTGTGTCCAGAGGAGGGCCATGAACACCTCTTCAATGAAGACAGGCTGAGAGAGTTTGGGTTGTTCATCCTGGAGAAAAGAAGGCTCAGGGAGGGCCTTATAGTGACCTTCCAGTACCTGAAAGCGGCTTATAAGAAGGCAGGGGAAGATCTGTTCCTAAGGGTTTAGCAACAGGACAAGGGGTAGTGGTTTTAAGCTAGAAATGGGTAGGTTTAGGTTAGACATTAGGAAAAAGTTCTGTAATGTGAGAGGGGTTGATCACTGGAAGAGGCCGCCCAGAGAGGTGGTGGAGGCCCCATCCCTGGAGACGTTCAAGGTCAGGCTTGATAGGGCCCTGAGCAACCTGACCTAGTTAGACATGTCCCTGCTCATTGTAGGGGGGTTGGACTGGGTGGTCTTTAGAGGTCCCTTCCAACCCAGTGCGTTCTGTGATTCTGTGCTGCCAGGCTGTGTGCTGGGGACTGGCACACCGGCGCTGCTGCGTCCCGGGAGGGAGGATCGGCCTCACTTCCCCCACCTCGGGTGCTGCGCTCCCCGCGTGTGCGCGATTTGAGACAGTTTGCAACAAGCATTGCTTAAAGTCAGCAGTGCCCCGGCTCAGTCTCAGATGCCACTGATCTGTTTTTGTTCTGCAGCCTACTGTCAATATTGCAAAATATTTAGGCACTACGTTGCGCTGCAGCACTAAGCAAGTACAAGAAACAAACTTCCTACCAAAAGCAAAGTACTTTTTTTTTCCTTAAACAGTGCTTTTGTAGACTGATTTGGAAGGAAGTTAAAAAATCTCCATCCCGGTCCCATAAATGACTATAAATAGTCTCACAGATCATGTGAGTATGAAGTATGTCATGATTTTTTTTTAAATTACCATTACAAATTTTAGTACAACAGGACTAGAGTGTCACCTCCAGCACGTCTGGTCCATCTCCTGAAGAAATCAGCATTCTGAAATTGTCTTGTGTATCTCGGCGTGTGTCTGTCACTCAGGAAACTTTTGAACCCGTTGGCTAATTTCAGCCCAGTTTGGAAGATGGAAGTTTCTGTGTGAAAACTAACAGATGGGGAGAAGAGGAAGACCTGAAATCTGCACTCTGCAGCAAGAAAAGCAGGCATAAATTAGTCCTTGTTTCTACTTTCTAGCTGTTGGTGGCTGGGCAATTGGTATATGCAGAATTGTTCATAAGCCACTTACATGTAGAAGGAATAGGAAGAAAACTGTTCTGGGAAGTGGGAAGAACTGCAGGTATTGTGGGTGGAGAAAAGAATATAGAGGTTAGAAGTTACAAAGCTTGGTTTTTTTGCAGCTTTAGCTTCTAGCAGCACAGGTTACTGGGTTTTTAAAACATCCCTTCTGTAGCAGGCTGGTGGCTTTTATTTGTTTAGGCTTTTTTGCAAACAGTTGCCAACAGCCCCTTTGTCCTGACTTCTCTATAAACCACACTTGGAAGATCTTGAGGTACATCTTGGCTTACGCGCCGTGTTCCTTCCAGACCTGCTTATTTAAAACAGCCTTTTCCCAAATTTCAAAACTGCATATGTGAAGTACTTCTGTATAACAGTAGTCTCAGTCTTCAAACAAATCTGTTTTATAGGGTAAAAATGAATGTGGGAGTTGCCCACAGCGAGGTAAATCCAAACACGCGGGTGATGAACAGTCGTGGAATGTGGCTGACCTACACACTGGGAGTCTGCATGCTGCACATTGTCTTGCTCAGCATTCCTTTCTTTAGTGTTCCTGTTGCCTGGACTTTAACAAATGTGATTCACAACCTGGTAAGTACCCCTCTTGTAACAAAATTTGAAAAGTTGTTCATACGTGTTTATTTTTTTGTAGCAGGAGAAGAGAAAAATGGACAGGCTGTATGGCTAGTGAAATCCAGCTAGCCAAAACACCACCTCTGCTTGGCTTACCCACTGTGAAGTCAGTTGGCTGCTTTGGGGAGGAGGGGTGGGATGTGACCACTTCAGATTTAAGAACAGAAGACATGAAATATTGCTTACATAGTTTATATATGCTTTTAAAAGGCAGTTAATTAAGGTAGAATCTTGCAAACATAGAACTGTCATGCCAGCTGACTTTTACAATGTTTTGTGCATTATTAAAGGGCTGTGCCAAATCCATAAAATAGGATGTAATCTATTTATGTTTCTATATATATCTGTTAGTACCCCAAAATGTTTCATTTCAGCATTTGACCTGTTTCCTCAGACAGAAACGTTTGTATTCTTTTCTTGCTTTGATTTCTGGTCAAGCTAGAGAAATTTCATGCTGAAGTGATTCTGAGCTAAAACTTTGTTACTATGAATGATGTAAGAAAAATTTTACATGGACTACCTTGAAACCATTTGTTACTCAGTAGGTTCTGATTTGTATGATGATTTTCATATGCAAAAGGATTTGGAAGCTGAAAAGCTTAAGAATCTTTCTGCCTCCTCTCCCCAGGATGCTACAATTTTGTTGTAAGCACTTAAAGTAATATAAGTGTGTATATTGGTCCTGCCAAGCTTAGAGAAAAGAGGATCATAATCCAGCAATTTACATCATGCTTAAGGTTTCCTAATTCGTCCTTCTAGGATTAACAGCCAAGAAGTCTTGACAAAAAGATAGCTTCTTCTTAATTTAGGAAAATGATAGTTCACTTTAAAGATTGAAGTTGGATAATAACCTCTTGAATCCTGTAATATTTTTTTTTATTTGAGCTTTTTCTTTTTGTAGATAGATTTAAAAGTAATACTGGGATGGTAAGCATCATTAGGGCATTTTGTACATTATCTCTGACAGCATCAGATGTGCCTGAAGATGTTAGCAGAGACACACATTGCTAAATATTTCCCAAATGCCTTACCGAGTTCATAGCAAGTAGCTGTGATGACAACAGTGATGAGAGCATGCCCTGGCAAGCAGTTTTGTAGTGGAACAATAGGAGATGAGTATAAACAGTACTTTTGAATATTTCAGCATTTAAATGGCACTTTTTTGGAAACAAATCCTTGAATGACTTGGCAAACAAAAATATCTTGGATTTCCACTAATGGGAAACTTATCTGGCTTTGAAAGCATTTTTGGTGGTCCTTCCTGCAAGTACCAGTGTGAAATAAGAAGCATAGTAAGCATTTGGATCTATCCTAAAAGTTCCTTTTTGGTCAAGTCATTTAAAACTGAGGCACTGCAAACATCATGAATTGAAGAATCAGTTAAGCAAATTAATTCTCTTAGGTGAATAGGTCTCCAGTAAGGGGACTCTTCCAAAGAACATGGAAGGAAACATGAAGTGACTTGCTCAAATTTTACCTCCTTTATAGGAATTTGGAAGAAATGTGATTTTTTTTTTTCCTGTATGAAGCTTTCTATAACAATTT
This sequence comes from Merops nubicus, assembly GCF_000691845.1. Classification (NCBI taxonomy): domain Eukaryota; kingdom Metazoa; phylum Chordata; class Aves; order Coraciiformes; family Meropidae; genus Merops; species Merops nubicus. The sequence goes on from NW_008584951.1 coordinate 4,342, forward strand.
CTGTATGTGCACAGGAAAGAAAATGTGATCTTTGCTATTTTCTGATAGGGACTCCTGATTGGAGTTGGTGTGCTCTCTTTTAATGGAAAACAGATGTTTGTTGCAACTGGAAGAGGGCAGACTCCCCTGTCTGAAATCAGTGGATTTCCACTGTTTGTTCCCAAACTGATCTTTCAGAACAGATGAGACATGGCACAATCCCACCAAGGAGGAACAGTCACAGAGTCCAGCATGGTTAGGGAGAAGCAGCAAAGCGATGGACAGATGGTACTCAGCAGATTGCTGGTAGTCAGCTTCTGAGTGTGTGAAACTGTTGAGGAGCTGAGAAAGCTTTCTAAAGTTCTTGTAATATTGCCAGTATTTGTGGATAGATGTTATTTCTTTGTGAAGACTCTACCTTGTAACTTAATTAACACTGTACTAGGAAAGCAGTAAGAAATTGTCAGCCCTAAACTTGTTACAGTGCTTGTTAAAATTCTCTTGATTTCACACAGTTATTGCTATTTAATGTAGAAGACAAGGCAGTAGGTCAGACATCATGTAGACTTTGGCTTCAATCCTGACTGTGCCACTCACTGCACAACCCCAGGCAAATCACTTCTTGTCTCTTCTTTCCCCTTTGATAATTTGCCATTACAGGCTAGCAGCTCTTCTGGGTGAGAATTCATTTTTCTCTTTTTTTTTACATTGCATTGAACAGTGTAAAAATTATTTTAAAACCACAGCTAAAAGTACCACTTTTTATTTTCCCCAGGGAATGTATGTGTTTTTGCACGCAGTAAAGGGAACTCCTTTTGAAACACCAGATCAAGGGAAAGCTAGGCTACTGACACACTGGGAACAACTGGATTATGGAGTACAGTTTACATCTTCAAGAAAATTCTTCACAATTTCTCCTATAATTCTGTGAGTTCAGAACTGTATTACAGATTAATTGCATTATAAAACCATGATTACAAAAGCTGCAACTAAACAGGTTGCAGTTTACATTCTAAAAGCCTTTTCTCTCTTGTGTTGTTTGTTTGTTTCTTCATCACAGAGGTAGGGAATAGGTATTTCCAGGCCATATAATCAACAATCTTTATTCCTTCAGCTCTTGATACTCCAGTTCACATACTGAGGTCAAAGTTTGTAAACAGTTATTAATGGGGCAGGTTTTAAAGATTAGAAACATTGTGAGGAAAACTTATTGTTAACTCTTGAAGTTCTTTAAGATTGTGAAGTCATAAATGTTAAAAGTCTAAACTACTTGCCTTTAGCACATGGCAGCATCTATTAACCATTCTGCAGTTTGTGAGCTGCAAGGAGCATTGCAGTTCTCCCTGAACAGGGCCCAGGATTGTGCATGGTGGTTTTGCTTTTTTTGTAGGGGCTGTCTCTTGTTTGCACAAGTTATGTAAATAGATTAGAAATTCCACACTGCCTGTCTCTGTTGACAAAAGTCAACAGGTTGTGTAACTGAAGGAAATCAGATACATATTTAACATCCAACTCTTAAAAAAGGCTTTCTGATTTTCACTGAGAGAAGTTGTCCACTTGCATGGGAAGGTCTGGGGAGGAAGTGTAGATCCTGCATTGTGTTGAAAAACTTGGTTCACAAAAGATAAAACTGAAAAAATGCAGACAACCTCTCTCTCAAAAAAAAATCCTCTTTCATCAGATAGTTTCTCCCTTTCTAGTGGGAATTTTGTATTCATAACACTTGTGTAAGGTTATTTTCATACATTAATAATGCAGAAGTAACTGAATAAACCTCTGTTTTGCTGGGAAAAAAAGCAAAAATCCAACATGCTGATAGCCTCAGTTTTGTGACTCATTTTTGCAAAAGAACATGATGAAATTATTGGCTTGAAGCCTAAAGAAGTCAGTAGTGAACTGGATTTTCTTGCAGTTGACCAGGTTGTGGACTAGCTTAAAAGAAAGAAGTGCTGAAAACATCTGCCAGATGGGACATGTAAAATGTTAACATCATGAAAAATGTTAAATGCTTATCACTGAGCTTGCTGGGGTAGCAGAACTGTGAATATCTTGGTAACAGTGAAGCCGTGAAACCCAGGGAAGCTGTCACTACTCAGAGACACTGTATCTTTGAGCAGCAGGTATTTGTTCAGGGCAGTGCTGGGCGCACAGGCTGACGTGCACCTCTGCAAGTTAAACTCCACGCTTATATCCAAGTTAGACATCCATATGAATGCCAATGATGAACATATCCATAGCTTTTCTGAGAGTTCACTGGCATCAGTCACTGCCTGCTTCCACATGCACATGAAAGTCCTCAGGTGGTCGCACAGTGTCCTTCAGTGGTCTCTTGATGAAGGCTCCAGGTCTTCCTCAGCAGTAAACTTCTGACATTTATTGTCTTCTGACTGTGGGGCTGGTTAAAACCAGCTGCATTTGCAGCTGTGCACATAGTTCCCTTATCTTCAAGGCCACTGTGCTTTTTGGTTTCTGATGGCTGTGAACCCTGGTGTAAGTTACAACCTCCTTAGCTCCTTATGTAGTTTCTCAGACCTGTCACAGACCTCATTATCTTTAGCCAGCACAGCAATTTTACAACCTAAACTCTATTTTATTAGCCCCACATCAAGCTGAGCAGTATTCATTTTAAGCACTGTACAATTCTAAGCAGTATACCCTTTTGGTATCAACAGGTCTTGCAGTATTTAAAACCTGGATCATAAATCAGGCCTGTAGCTGCAGAAGTCAGACACTCCAACTTGAGGGAGAGGGAAAAGTGCTGGGTGAAAATACTAGTTGAGAGTCACACCTTGAGAAGCAGGGGAGACTTGGTCCATAATGTTGCTGTAGATACTCTAGAACCTCAGGTGAGATATTTAATACAGGAATAGATCGGTTGTTAACCAGTTAAATATTACTGATCCTTAAAGCACTTTTTTTCAGCTATGCTTTGCTTATTTTTCAGACAAAGGTGCCATCAGCTAAGCTTGCTCCCTTTTCTCCTGCAGGTACTTTTTGACAAGTTTCTACACGAAGTATGATCGAACACACTTTATCCTCAACACAGCCTCTCTCCTCACCGTGCTTATCCCCAAGCTGCCACAGCTACATGGTGTTCGAATCTTTGGCATCAATAAATATTAATCAGGTTTAATGCTGACTGCCCCTGACTGGCTGTTTGTTGTGGTTTAGCCCAAGGCAGGAGCTGGGCACCACGTGGCTGCTCCTTCACTGCCCCCATCCCCCCACACGGGAGGGAGGAAAGGGAGAAAAATACAAACCCCTGTGGGTTGAGATAAGGAGAATTTAATACAACAGTGCAGAAGGAACAGTGAGCAACAGCAGTAACAATATATGTAACAATGTATACAAAGAGTCCAAGGAAAGAGGTCACCAAACGGGCTCTGGACAGCACCTGTGGCTCACACCCCTGGACCCCGAAACCCCCGGC
>NW_008584952.1:0-430 GCF_000691845.1 Merops nubicus
CAGGGCCCTTCAGCCTTGCCAGCACCCTTGGCCATCTGCACCACAGCCCATCCTGCACTGTCCCACACCTCTGACTGTTGCCCTGAAGGCTGCAGACACCCAACGTGTTTCCCCACCTTGTTCTCACCCCAGGGTGTCATTCCCTGTTCTTGTGTCTCTCCATCCTCACCAGCTCTTCCTTCAAACACAAAGCCATGGGCTGATCGACACTCCCTCTGTGTCCTTCTTGTACTAGAGCACGACTCTCAGAATGACAGTTCTTTACACTCAGGTCCACTCTGGACCTCCAAACTGCAGTTTCTGGTGGTTTTCCTTTGTCTTGTGGCTCAAGGCTATTGCTGCTTTCCTCTGCATCAGGTGGATTTCACTCCTTTTGCGGCCACCCAAATCCAAACCCACTCCCTTTCGACGAGAATGGCTGCTCCTCCCC
>NW_008584952.1:1828-2053 GCF_000691845.1 Merops nubicus
TCCTGGGACATCACCAATCCTGGCACACTCCAGGAACCCTTCTCTTGCCCCAGCTCCTGCTTCTACCCCCAGGACATCAGAAACACCTTCAGTGGTGAGGACACTGCTCCTGCCTCATCTTCTCATCCTTCTGTGACATCACAAACCCTGCATCATGCAGAGCCTCCTCCTGATCCATCTCTATTCCTGCCATAATGACACCAGAAAGCCCTGTACCACATACGC
>NW_008584952.1:2349-3808 GCF_000691845.1 Merops nubicus
CTCCCTGGAACTCGGTCCTGGTCAGGTTAGACCTTTGCAAGCGTGGGCTAGGGAAGAGAGTAATATGTGGCTGCCTTTGCCTTATATGATTAACTTGTTGGCTTTGTTGTCTCCTGTTCCACCTATGGGAGACTTAGGTTCTTTATTTGTTCCACCTGTTGTTGGTCATGCGGTGTCATTGTTGGCATCATTGGGGGTGATGTTGATTGCTTGTGAACTAATTGACTTATTTATACCCCTGGCGATCATCCATGTGGTGACCTTTCTATACTCAATACAGTCAAGTTACTGGTTTGTCTTCCTGCTGGCTTTGTTATTCATGCTAGGCATAGTAATGGGCAAAACAGCTGTTCCTGGCCCATCTCCTGCTCACTTGCCACAGACATCACAAAGCCTTGTGTGATCGACTGTCTTCTTCCTGCCTTTGTGATGTCACAGATACCTACCCTGAGTACAGGTCTGTTCCTGCCCTATCTCCTGCTCATCATTTTGTGACATCATGAAGCACGACACCAACCAGGTTCCAGCTCCCGCCCCATCGCCTGCTTACTCTCCTGTGACATCACAAAGCCTTGCAGGCTCCAGGAGGCTGCTCTTGCCCCATTTCCTGCTCATCCACCTAGGACATCACAAAGCCCTGCACAACCCAAGTCCCAGCTCCACCCTGTCTCCTCTTCATCCAGCTGTGACATCACAAACCTCTGCGCTACCCAAGACGGCTCCTGCCCCACCTCCTACTCATGCAGTTGTGACATCACGTAGCCCTGTACCAATTGTGTGCCAGCTCCACCCCATCTGCTCATTCACCAGTGACATCACAATGACCTGCACCACAAATATTCTGGGTCCTGCCCCATCTTCTACTCATGAAAATGTGCCCCAATGTCCTGCACCACAAATATTCGGGGTCCTGCCCCATCTTCTACTCATGAAAATGTGCCATCACAAAGCCCTGAGGCACCCAAGTCCCTGCTCCTCTCTGTCTCTGGCTCATCCTCCCGTGACATCAAAAAGCCCTGTACAAACCAGGTCCCTGACTCTGCCCCATTGCCTGCTCACAGTGGACTGGAGCTGTCTCTCTTCTGGAAGAAGTTTCTCTTCTTCCTGGTTTTCCTTGTAGAGTGCTCGTGTCTGTAGGGCAGAGGTAGGTTTTCCATCCCATCGGCTCATATGCTCTCCAAACTTACAGAAGAGGGACCACAGGGTACATTGTGACATGCACTGTTCCTGTTTAGCTGCTCTCACAGGAGGTCCTCTTCTCCTAATGGCTTCAACACGGGCCCATTCAGGAGAAGAACAGGATCTCTTCTCCCTCCTCTCTAGTCTTTGAAGCAGTTTTTCAAGTTGTTTCTCCTGGGCTGATCCAGGGGCCTGCAGGGGAACAGAGACACTCTCTTCACACTGCCCTCCTCTGGCAGCCCCTTCAGTCCCAGCTGGTTCCTCACCATCTCTTCCCCAG
>NW_008584952.1:4712-6029 GCF_000691845.1 Merops nubicus
GATGGCTGCGTGGCGCAGACACTGTTAGATGCAGGAAGCACAAAACTAGCACATATCACCCAAAGCTTGACTCTGCCAACAAGCATCTGGTGTCAGGGCAGATACCGGGGCTGAGTGAAGATTCACTGCTCTGTGTCCTTTGGGCCATGATAGAGAATGTGGAGTGCAGTGGAGGCTGCTTACCCCATTCTCCCACCTAGCCCATGGCAGGTGACTCCCTGCAGGTGCAAGATAAGGAAGTTTTGTGCTAATTGGAATGAATAATTGTCTGCCCACAATTCCATCCCGACAATCTGAACATCAGTAACAAAAAAAGGTATAAATATAATTTCTTTTTGGACCCAGTTTGTGGCATGAGAATTCGGTACCAACTCATAGGGACCGACCGGTGGGTTTTGTTCTCCTTGCACCCCTCCCAGCAGGGACGCCTTTTGGGAAGATTTGTGGCCTCGGCTGTGCTGAGTGACTTTCCCCAGGAGATTATTATTATTATTATTGTAATTGCAATTGCATTTTTTAGAGCTATAGAGCTACTCTGCAGCTCAGTGTATTTATCACCGGCAATCACACAGAATCTGCATGTTGCGTGTCACTAACCCGCGCTATTCCTGACTCCGACGGCTTCCATCCGACGGCTTCTGTTGAAGGCAGCTGGACCTCCAGCAACAGGCTGTTCGTGTATCTGGGGTTGGACCTGTAGTCACGGCTCTCATTGGAACCTATTAAGAGACAAATTTAGCCACGCCATCCCCTCTAATATCTGAGGAGTGGGTAGAAAGCAAGGGGGTTTGTCTCTTGCCAAATTTGCATCTCCCTTACCCACACGTACCCCCTTCCCTTCACGCAACAATGCCTTTCCCAGGATCACTTTCACTTGTAGTTTGGAGACTCTTGATATAAAACCAAGAGTTTGATTTCCAAGAATGTAAATAACATGAACAAGGAAAAACTAGATCTAAGAGATCAAAGGACTTTTGTGTAGTGACAGGTTTAGTTCCCACATTGACAACACATTTGATTACAGAAAAGTATAATCACTGGGGAAAAAAATGTCTGCTTATCTTGTGTGCCCCCCCAAATACCCCCAAAATACCCCTTTGCCCCACAAAAAAACCTTTACCACTGATACCCTCCACAAAAACCCTGTAACCTCCAAACAACCTTGTGCCCCCCAAAATACCCCATGCCCCCAAGAAAAAAACTTGTGCCCCCCAGGCCCCCTAAAATACTCCCTGTACCCCCAAAAAAACCCTGTGCACCCTCAAAAAAAGCCTTGTCCACACCCAACCCCCTCTGAAAAATACCCCCTGTGCCCCT
>NW_008584953.1:0-615 GCF_000691845.1 Merops nubicus
GGGCGGGCTCTACTCACCACAACAGTTGTGTCAGTGCACAAGAGCTGGATTGTGTTCTGATTCTCCCAAGCTGGAATATGTTTTCTATAAATGCACATAATGTGCACCAGTTGTTGATAGTGATTTGGTCCATGGGACTTGATTAGAGCCGAGCTGAAATGCCCTTCCCCCAGAATGTGTATTGTGGACAGTAGGTCCTCTTGCATTGAATATTTTGCTTTATAGATCTGCTTGCGTTGTACTATCTGCTAGTATAGCCTACAAGTGTGAGGAAGACACCCAGGACAATGTGCCAGGACAGTGCCAGAGCCAGCAGCTGGGCATATGATTCAATGGACACCTAAGGTTGAGTTTACATTGAAAGGCAATATTGTTTGCAGCATGTCTGGCCAGAAGGTAGAGGTGTGGGTCCTCTTTTCCATGCTGTGGAGACACCGGTCTGCAATGCCCTGCTTTTTTTCCTTCAGGTGCTCAAGTGGAAGTAACTTGTATGTTACTAATAGCTCTCCTGATGCATCTGACTGCGGCAGGGGATGTCTTCCCTTTGTGGAACTCTAGAATGGGGAATGACTTCACAGATCTATACACTTTGTAGTGCCTTGTCTTATTGCCAAA
>NW_008584953.1:731-32972 GCF_000691845.1 Merops nubicus
GGCATAGCAGGGGGAGGAAATTTGACATAGTGTCTTCTTCCCTCCGAGTCAGTGAAATGTCCTTGAGAGCTTTCCTAGAGGAAGCAACACTTGCTAGCAGTGTATTTCAGATGAACACTGAAAGTCTTTGTTGGGGTGTTATAACTCTAGGGGGAAAACAACAGGAAATGTTTTGTACTTTTAAGTAAAAAGAAGTAATAGACCTCATGATGAGTTCAATGAAGGTGGATTTTAAAGCTCTGGATGGAATTCCACACATGCATTTGGAGAAATATGAAAATTAAGTATAGACATATGTTAATTGATCTCTATGTGTATTCCAAACATTTTGCAGGGATGCAGAACCCTTTGAGCAAGGCTGCAGCAGAAACTGGGAATTTTTTTATCAACAGTAAATTGGGAAAAATAGTTCAGCAATTTTTCCTTAAGTGTTGAATTTCTTTGAACAGGAATCTCTGGACACCAGGAATCCACTCACATTGCCTCTACTGTCCCACTTATGAAAAGGCAACATACACTAGAGGATGGAAGCAATAGGAAAAAAACACAGGGAGGTGAAGAAACTGCCCAAACATTTGTTTTGAAACCCATTACAGTTTAGTCTACTTCATTTAAATCTCAGAAGCTGCTGCTCCGACAATAAAATAAACAAAAATAAATTTACTTTGGCCAAAGACCACCACGTATCTGGCTGTTTTACCAAATGGTTTTCACCTAAATGTGTGAGATCAATCTTTGTTTTGTGAGCGAGGTCTGAGTTTCTTAAAGACCAGCTTGTTCAAGTGCTTCGTGTCTTGCCATGCTGATCACATTCAAGAGCAAATGCTAGGGGTCTGCTGGTTCAGTAACAGGTAAGGGCATATTGTCACGATGGTCATTTTTGTGGCCTCCATTTTTCACTAAGTAGGCCATACAATGCTGACCTCTGTTTTAAATTTCTTCAGAACACTTCCAAAAGATATCTTCCCTATTTATTGAAATTTCATCTAATTTCTGTGCTTCCCAGTAAAATATTAGTCTCTCCCTTTTTCATGAATAAATGTAGAGAAGCCAAAAAACACTGTCAGAAAGCAGTCTGGATTTCAAAGATATCCAAAACATTTCAGTCAATCTTCTGGCATTATACTGACAACAGATAGAGGCGAAGAAAGAAGCAGGGGCAATATGTGGCATGCTCTATCACCGATACCTGCTTTTGGAGAACAAGTGTACTGTCCACTTCTCACAGTGATCAAACAGATCTGAACTAGAAAAGATGATTCTGTAGTTTGAATTTACAAATGGAGCTCATGCAACATCCTTGATTAGATCTAGACTAGCTTCATTTTCAATCTACCTGTTGAACAAAATTAACTCCTAAGAGGGTCTCCAGACCAGGAGTGCAAAGCAACAGTGATTAGTAAGAGGCAATGCAGGGCTGTGGAGATGCCACAGGTCCAAACTCCTTCCAGAATGTTTTGGATCAAGAAATGTATTTCTTCTCTAAGAGTGATGCCGTGAAGACCCAAGAGGACATCCCATATAAAAAGACAACTAATGTACTTTTCAAATGCTGCTGTTTTTTCACAAATGAGCTCTGGTTACTAACAACCATAGAAAATCATGAGAAATGTGTCATCAGGTAGCAGAGACCCTGAGTGTTAGTATGCTAGTAGTGATGTTCTGATCATTACTATTTTAGAACTTTCACTCAGCAATCCATTTTTTTTTTTTTTTTAATTTAGGTATAAATCTACAAAGACTGAGCCAGGAGAGTAGTTAGTAATAAGTGTTTTGAACGAGTATTCACACTCTATTCCACACTTGAGAGACAATCACCTTGCAAGCAGTGGAAAGAGGGAAGCAAACTGAACTTGGCTAACCAGTGGGAATTTAGCCTGAAAAATTGTTTCACTGTGTGAGACTAAGGTCATGTCAGATACAAATGCACAGCAGCTACAGATGGCAGTGGGATCCACGCAGAGGAAACCAATGCTATTGCAACCACTAGAGGCACATTGAAGTAAAATTCTCTTGGTCATACCTCTTGAAAAGGCAATGTTGTCATTCATTTAAAAAACAGAGTATGAAGAGTAGAACCCCAACAATTCATTCAGAAGGACATTGCAACCTCTATCAGATTAACTTACATGATGAAGGTAGAAGTAAAGCTAGATTCAGAATACACCCATTGAATCTAAGAAGATGCAGTCCATGAAGTGCCATTAAGAAAAAAACTAGTGTCTCTGATTCAAGAAATTTATAAAAAGCTTGCTAACAAAAGCTGGTAGAGAGAAAAGAATGCATCACAATGCACCTTGATTTTACTTGTGAATCTAATACTGCCAACATCACACTGGGGTAAACTAGATGGCCCTTTCTGTCTGACCAAATATTGACAAATGCTCCTAGGTGCATCAAGCACTTCACTAGAGATCATATTTTGCCTGCAGTTTATTTATTGCACTTCATTGACTGGAATTCTCCATTTTTTTTTAAAGTAAACTTTCCTGCTAATGCTAGTTCTGTATGCTAGTTCAGTGCTATGGAAACTGTATATTAAAATAAATAAATAAACAAAAAGACATCCTCCCACGTTCCAGGCTTGCTGTAGGCACTTAAGTCAGTTCTGCCAGGAGCTGCATATTGCTAGAAGTTGTCTCTCAGTGGTGGGTGAATGTATTCTTGTGCACTGTGTGGTTTGGATAATAGCTCCATTCCTGTGCAGCTGTGGAACAGTATGCTGGGGTTGTGCTCTCCCAGGGAGACATAGGAGGCTGGAGTGTCTACAGCACCTCAGCAGTCATGGCTAGCCCTTTCCAAATAATATAACTTACTTCAGATGACCTCCTTTCATCCCTCCTTTTAACCACTCCAATGAACCTAGGTGGTATGTCAGCGGCACAATGTGACCATTGTGCTTCTTGTGCAGATTTTATCCAGGGAGACACACCAAGAAGCAGACCATCACACATTGGCTACATGAGTCTTTGAATAATGGGTATTCTTTAGGGAAATAAAATTACACTCAAGGCTCACTAAACTGTTAGTCAGGCTTTTCCTTTGTAAGAAATCTTTCCATCGTTAGACCAAATGAATGAGATGGGTGAAAACCACAAGCACTTGTTGGTTTTGTGCTGAAGAACAGAAACTAACCTCTCTGCAAAAATTCCTACTGCAAGTATGCCTTTGAGTCTTTTGAGTAAATTGAAAGCACTTCAAGCTATTTACAAAGCAGGAGATTCCTCTCGTTATTTATCTGTGGTGTGCCTCCCTGGTGTGTTCCGTCTAAGCATGAATGCGTCTGTTCGCTTCGTTTCTAGACTATATCCACTGCAGTCCCAGCGGAGCAGCTGGAAGAACTATTATGAGCAGCCAAGTCTGGAACTCTTTGGATTTATTGTCTTTTCTGGGCATGTGGATATTGGTGTCCAACTGATGGATTACAGTCGATTTCTTTAATTTGCTCTGGGTTGTGCAGACTCTGTCAGGATTCAGCTGGAGCCATTTTTTTTTTGCCTGCTCCCTTTAGTAGTCCTTGATTTCTCAGACCCTCAGACCTTGGGTCCTGTTCAGCTCAGCTAAATGCAGGATCTCAATGAGATGATTTGAGAGAGAGAGGAAGAGGTATGGCAGTGGAGGAAAGCCCTGAGCACCTCATCTCCTCCCAGCTGATGATTTCAGTGTGCCCAGCAGTGTGGTGCAGAGGTCTGGTGCTAGCCTATGAACACAGTGGATCATGAGACCCTCAGCAGACCATGAGACCCAACTCTTTCCTTCTTTCTGCCATTCTCTGGAGTTAGTGTAAGAACACAATGAAAACCCATTCTGAAGGACTCTTGAACATTAGGAATCTATGATTTAAAACTTGAATGAAGGTATTGTTTCCAGTGTACAAGCTATTTGTATACAAATATAAGTAAAATATTGTGCACCTGTGCTGGATGAATTACGTACACTCTGTGAGCCCTAGCTCTCTTGACAACACGTTAATCTCATGTCAGGGCTTGCTAAAATTAAAACTTGACGGTTTTTTTTTTAAAATACCTGTTGTTAACACTTCAAATATCTTCTCCCTGATATATTTTCCATTAATATTCTAGACAAAGTTTACAGAACTGAAGTTTGTAAACTAAAGGAGCTGGGTATAGAGAACTCAAATATTAAGTAAAAATAAATAAATTGTGCACAACTATTTTGTTCAAGCCTTGTTAGCTGAATAATACATACAACAGAACTGGGAGCAGAAACAAAATTGCGTGAGTTGTTATCAGCATTGACTAATTCCTGTGAATTTTCTAAGTGAGATGCAGAGGTATTGAAAAGACCAATTCAAGAGTAGCTCATAAACTAAAAATGTGGCAAAATTAAAGGAACGCCTGAATATTAGAAGTTATCTGTTCAGTTTCTCTTAGCCAGATTCAAAATGTACATTAAAAACATAAAAGCCCACTGGCTGCAGAACAAAAGTGGATATGAAGCCACTCAAACACAATTTTTAGTTACTGCTGCAGAGATTCCTTTCTAGTAAATGTCCCACTTAGGTTTTAAAAGCCCTCATGATTTGCCTTTTGGGACTGAGTTTAATTTCCCATGGTGGTAACGTTTTTACAAATACATAGGCTGTTGGCTTACAGAGATTTGAATCATGTGTAACTTAGTACCTACAGGGAGTTGACCTGATTTTTTTCTTTACAAAGTTGGAATTATGACTTCAAACAGGGAAATAGACTACTTCAGACTTTACTTGTGCTATGTGACAGTGGGGTTATTTTCTGATTCACTTCCTGTGGAAGGAAACAGGATTTTTCCAGCTTCCATTCAGCTACGTGTCCTCTTCCTTGATCTGCATGGGGCTTTAGAAGGGCACTTTTGAGTCCCCTGAGTGGCAATACCATATTTCAGTCAACCAGAGTAAGAAGTAGAGTACTACTCATCCTGGACAAAGCTACAGGAGGGTGTGAGGATGGTGGTGCCAAGTAGGTCCATCACATTCCCAGACTGTTTAACGGTGCACAGAATGTGCTGTAGTCCTGTCATGTTGGGGGTCTTTGCCCATAAACAAGAGGATAGTCTACAGAAGAAGTCTGGGAGTGTCACGGGTTTCTGGACATCTGAAATCTCAGATAAATATTCAGGATCTGCTCAGGAGGAATGAAAATAAAAATAAGTATTCCAGGGGAAAAAAGAGAACCTACTGAAGGAAGCGTGGTCATGCTGAAGGTCCATTCCACCTCACTGATTATGTGGGACTGTGTGGCAAGAGTGCATGCGGTGGCAGATCTGAGGGCTTTTAGCTGGTGAAAGTTACTGTGCAAGTGCATTTCCCTTTGTGATGTGTTGTGGTGCTGAGCTTTACACTAGTGAAGGCACTGTCCATATATAGGAGGATAAGGATACTTCCCAGGAGGGAAGTAAGACTCAAAATTTACTGAGGGTTATAAAATTCCAGTGCGAATAGACTCGACTATCCCCAAGGTAAAAGCCAGCTGTGAATGTACGAGATCTTTATGCAGATCACCCACCTCCTTTAGTGTGTATAACCACACTCAGCACGTGTGCAATGATAGGTGGTTATTCACTGTTCCTTGTGCAATGACATAGGCTTGTTCAGTGTTCCTGACAGTCATTAGATAAAAGTCGTGCTAAAAAAGTAGTCTGGACTGGCCAACTCTTCATGATTATTTCTGTTCCATAATCTCATCAGAGCTGTGGGGTTTGAATAACTCTATGTGCTATTCCATCCAGGCATAACAAAGGAATAGTTTGGGTTTTTTTTTTCAAAAGCAGAAAAGTATGGCTACATTCAATATTAATGTGTAGCGATATATTCACAAATGCCCCTTCTAGGCATCAAAGGAGGTGCTACTGCAGACAGACTTCATTCATCTTCTTTATATTCTCTTGGGGGAGTTCAGGGGGATTATCTAGGCTGAAGTAATGCTTCATGACTATTCCTTCTGTAGCCCATATAAGACTGTTAGGACCTGGGCTGATTTGGGATGAGTGTTTGAATATTAATTACTGGCACCCACGTCTTGCCAGCTATTATTGTTTCTTCCAAGTTTCAACAGAAGAAAAAAAAATAGGTTCAAGTAATTTAAAATTTTGGCTACCTCTAGAAAAGGAAATAGTAATTACATATTGTCCAGTTTGGTATGTAGTCTAATAAAAAAGGAAAATAAAAAGAAACAACAATAGTGGGTTTATAGTGAAGACAGTGTTCTAACTTCTGTCCTTGAAATTCAGAATTTCCATCTGGAAGCTGTCTTTTAACTCCTTTTCATAGTCTGGCCATAAAGTGATCTGAACTGTCTTCTGTGCACTGCTACAGAGATACCAATGTAATAAAACCCAGCAGGATGACTTCTGACATACTTGTGATACCACTGGAACCTATAATTCATCTTCATGGGTTATTCTTACATGGTCTTGTAAAAATAATTGACAAGGTGCTTTGCAAAACTACACACTGAAATAACCCCATTCAGGCACGCGTGTACAGAACATATGGACATATGTACGCACATCGTAGCAGCAGGAGATCACTGTAGTAGCAGTAGCAATAAGTTGGCACTTGAAAGCTAACAGGATAGTAAACTAAGTCAGGAATTAGGTCCAGAATGCAAACACAGAAAGAATTTCACATACTGTGCCATCAGCATGCAAGTTTCCAGAAGTACTTCCAACCCCGTACTATCCTTCCTCTCTGCTTTTTCTCAACCCTTATCCCTCTTTCTGTGATGATGTTCAGAAGGAAATTTGTCATTTTATTTGATCATACCATTCATTAACAATAATTTAAAAAAAAAATAGAAAAAAAAACTATACTAAAAATCAACTGGGATAAATCCCATATGCCTCATTGCCTAGTACAGTACAAAATGTACTCCTGTATGTACAGTGCAATACCGTATTAAACCAGAAGGAAATCTCTTGTATAACCTTGGTTAACAAAACTATCTGTATATTAAAAACAAGCCCTTATTTATTAAGACCCCCAAATCCCAACATCCATTTAAAAACTGGGCGTCTTTTAAAGTCTCTGAGTCATCATGAAGAACACGATTCATTCAGTAACCCCAGCTCACCAGGGCTCTCTTAGGAGTAAGAACAGATTCAGTTTTAAGCTTCCTCTAACAATCTGAAAAGCAGTATCTGGCTACCAATCTCTGTTTCTAGTCTTAAAGAGAATTACATCCTATTACTGGTTCTGCATTCTTATCCTAAAAATGAACCTTGCTCCTTCTTCTGAGTAATTTGGAGTATAATCTGCTTAAATGCCTTTTAAGGAGCCATGAAATTCTATTTTCCACGTCAAACACAGCTATTTTGAGGACTTGTATTTCCAGGAGAGGGAATTTCACAAATATTAGTTCTTTCATAGAGCTAGGAACTGGTGCTGTCCAGCTGTGATGTCCTGGTCCCAGCCTGAAAACATGCTGTTATATGAAACCTCTGTTAACCAGAGACTGAAAAGATGCCTGCGTCATGGAATACATTGGTTCCAGGAATCTTCACCATACGTAGGCGGCTAATGAATTTCTTTTTGTTAGTAGTAGAGCCACTCTATTGATTAACCTCTTGCGCCTGTTCGGACGGAGCAAACAAAGCAAAAGTGCTAGGACCAGTATTTTGCTCTGTGCTTGAATACACATATGGAAATGTTTTCAAGCCAGCAGTACTGTAAAGGTTTGTGCCTTTCCAGTTTAAACAGCGCTTTCTGATGACTTCTTGCCCAGGAAACCTGGCCACCATTCAACAGTATAAACTTCTTTATTCTGATACCTAGCAGGAGCATTCCATACCTTTTGCAACCAATAACATACACAGGGATTTTCATAGTGTTTTCTTATTGCCTTCCATTTTATGATGCACTTTATGGTTCCCTTCAAAAAAAAATGCACCATGTCCCCCTGATATACACACAAAGGAAGCATGCGATTTGTTCACTCAACCATCATGTGACATATTCTGTTTTAAGCATCAAATACTCCAAACTCCTGTTCCTTTTCTTTTGGGAACTTTCCAGATAGTTTGCCCTTTTAAAAATGAAATATAATCACAAATTGTCCAGACACTTTACTGAGATCATTCATTTCACACAGGTTATTAAATAATGACTTACAGACTCTACAAATAAAAGCTGAATTTGCTGAGCTTTATAGTCAAGGCTGACAGTTTGATTCACCATGAATTTGTTTGCTTTTGCCTACATGTAATTTTGTGGGAGTTTTTTTTTTAGGTCTGTACAAAGAAATGCATGCATTCTTCTTTTTGCTCAGTTTATTTGATTACTGTGGTTCTCCCAAACTATGCTGAATTATTTAAGACTTGATATTGCTTTGCTTATGAAAATAAATTCTTGACATATTATACCCCACATACAATTTTTTAATTTTTCTTTTTTAGATAGTCACCCTCAGCAATAGTTTACATTCTGTGGTCTGAAAGCCTTGGGAATGTCTTCACTGTTTTAGATGGTCTGCAAAAGCATAACTAAGCCTGAGTTTGGGAAGCTTAATTTTCTCAGCAGGAGTCTGCCCCTTGATTAAAAATTTTTAAGGCACAAAATTTTTCTAAAAAAAATTTACAATCACTCCTCTACAATAAATCAGATGAACTAGTTCCTGTGCTTTCATTGCTGAAGTAAATAAACAGTGAATTAAGTATGTTTGTTTATGTGTTGCTGGGGTTATTTGTAGGAATAAACATGTTGTCTATAGTTATGTCTTAAGAGAAAACAGTCACTGGTATACTCACATAAAAATGAACAGCAGTGCACAAAGGGGATGAAACTCAGTAAGTCAGGTTAATTTTCCAAGTATCAATAAATGTTCTTCCTAATGTGGGAGAGCCTGAATAGAGAATTGATTTCAGAAGCATCTTAAAAATTAAAAATACATAATTATTTCTTTGAAATGAAATACTTTTCTAATAAATAGGAACTGAAAAGTGAAAACAAAAGACCTTAAATCTTCCTGATATATGCCTCAGAGAGGTCTGGTTTCTGAATTACCACTATTTTAATTGTTTCTCTATTCCATTAATGGAAACTCTATTGTTCACTAAGTTGGCAAATTTATTTGGAATACTTTTGAAATAGAAGAATCAAAAAGGGCTGACAGCAAGATTTAAAGTAATAGAAATGGATTTTTAAGCTATTTGGAATGCTTGAAGTTTTTGGCTTTACCCACTTAGTTTCAATGATCAATGTTAGCACAAGGACATTTTTACTGAAGGTCAGTCAACCTTCACCTCCTTTGGAAATGTGAAAACTGCTGTTCAGAAGAGATAAAATTATGTGTGTGTACACATGCAGGCACACACACATATTCAAGCAAAAAAAAATCAGGCACTTTTAAAGTAAGAAAATATTCGGTACGTTATAACTTGCCATTTCAAAGCAAAAGAAAGCAAGAACTGATGTAGTGACCTTGTGGAATTCTGTCATTTATTTCTGTGGACTGAAGATATCATTCTACATTTTCTTGAGGGCTGCCTAAGTCCACATGTAATACAACTGATGTATCTTCTCACCAGGCTGGCTGCTACTTGATACATCACATCATCTAGGATGAGTGTGAAGATAAAAACTATAACTTACTGATCCAAGTCAAGGAAAATTTCTGTGTCACGGTGAAATAAATCAAATGACTACTCCAAAGTAGTCCAGGATGAACCACTTTGGTACAAAGATATCTGCAGGAAGTATATATTATTAATTTGTTACTACCTAAAGAATGAAAAATTTGATCTTGAGCCATGAGTCAAAGGTGCAGCTGCTCACATTTGAAAAATATGCCTTCACTATGCTGGAAGATCATGCACCAGTGGTAATCACTCTGGCTCCAGCTAAGACTCATCCGTCTACTCAATGATGACAGAATCACAATGCTTTATGAAATCAGTAGAACTGCTTGTACAAGGCTCTATAAACCCCATAACGAAATTATAACCTGGAAATATCATAATAATAGGCTTAAAGGACTTCACTGTCCAAAACCAAAATGTTTTCTTGTTTTTTCAAAGCACTTCATTAAGGTCCAATGTGAGGCCCATTGCTGTGGTATATTTTTAAGGGTCAGACAAGGTGAGGAAAACTGATGTGAATCTAAGGTTCAACTGAAATAAGAATTTATTATTCATGGATTTTGTCCTCTGTGTTGTGTGAAATAGCCTCATGCTAGGCTGAAAGCCAAAACAGCTGCTAGTTTAAATTCCTTGCCGACTAGATCACCCCAGGACTGGCACTCTGGCAGTCCTCAGGCTGGGATCCAAAAGTAAGGGAAATGAGTCCTTAAGCACACTCTGAGATGCTCTCACCTGAAGGGTTTGACTGTGCCTCCTCTGGTTATGCCACTGACCTTTGTCAGGGATGACAGCAGACAGCAGTAATGAGCTTGGTTCCCTCCTAGAGGGATTCAACGACTGGTGAAGTTGGTGGGCAGACCACCAGTAAGCCTGTTGTGCATTGAGGGCTTCAGGAAGTTCAGAGTGTGCCTGAGCGGTGAGGACGTAAAGGAGGTCTCCTGAGCTGTGATCACTGTGACAGAGATAGTGCACTGACCTAATCATGGGCAATGGTAACAATCACACTGATTTTCCTGAAACTAAGTTTTCACCAGAAATCCCTAGAAAGGATTTTAATGGAGACCAGGCAATTCAGACACCTGAATACTTCAACAAACAAACAAAAAATCATGTTAGCATTCTCTTCACTAAATCATAGTTTGGTGTCCCTGTTCATTTCTGTGTGAGTCACTGGCATGGGGTCTATCGTGCCATTTTAGACTAGAGACCTGCAAGTTTCAAGACGTATTTCCTCACCTACATAGAAATAGGTGGACATTTCTGGAGGGTAGTTTTCTCTAATCTTTTTTACAGTGGCATGAATATTGTCTCAGATTAACAGAGCCCATGAAAACGCTATTTCGTGACAAGTATGTGAGGTTTTGGCTGTAAGAAACATTAGAAATAAATGCAGCTGAGTTTCTTAATAGTGAGCTTGTAGGATCCTCCCATACTAGATACCAAATGATGCTGACAAACAACTCTAGTCATTCACTACTGACTTGAATAAGCAATTATAAAACACATGCTGTAAATTGTAGCCAAGCTGCACTACTTCTAAGAAACATTTGGATGCCCGTCTTTTTTTTATATTTTTAAAGATGACATAATTTCTGCTTTGTTTCCATTATGTAGCTGTGAAAAGGAAACAAAACAGGCTTAGATGCCTGCTTTCCTGTCTGACAGCTGCTTCTAGATATAAGTAGGCATTCAATCTTCCCTGCCAGTGGTGCCAGCTTCTTCTAACTTCTCTTTCAGCAGCAGCTCTGAATAACCAGCTCCTCATCCTGTTTGTGAGGTGCTAACTGTCCTCACTGTGAGCTGATTCAGGGGCCCTGCATGTTTCTTCCTCTTACACAGTGCCAAGAAAAATATCCACTTAAAGTACTGAAGAAAAGATGCAGATGGGTACTGCTTGCTACCTCATTTCAAAAGCTGCTAATGAATATATCTGGATCTCTGTCTTTGCCTTCACATTCAGTCTGCCACCCACCTTCCTGGGTCAGGGAATGTGAGGTGGGAACTACACGTGCTGTCTTGCAGATCTGCTGGTGTAACAGGACCTCTTGCTTGGGGCCACTGAGCAGTATTCATAATGGAAATGTTAAATAAGCCTGTGCACCTAATTTTCCCCAAATGAGAATGGCTTGATTCTTTCAAGCTCGTGCCCATTGACTTCCATGAGACTAGAGGACTCATCACCTTGAAAGCTATGCCTGTTAGCTGTAACAAAGGGATATTTCTTGCTTTTTAAAAGTACACAAGGTTACAGCTCATCAACATCACATCAATAGAATTGTAGGAAATGAGACAACACTGTGACAATAGCTTTGCTCTTAGTTTGCAAAGGAGTACTAATTAGAGAGTATTTTCAGACATCAGACTGGGAAGCGTTTGCTTTGTGAAACAAAGATCCTCAGGATCAAAGCTGAGTCATAACATCTCCGTGGCCCTGAAATTTGTTTTTCTTAATGGAAACAGTGTAATACGGTTGAGAGCAGGAATCTTCTTGAACTCCTTACACTTGAGGCTGGCAAACAGCAAACATGAGGAATTACACAAGCCACAGTGAAAGCTTAAAATGATACCATGACTGTGGAATTTTAGAGTCTTAGAATTCCCAGTTCAAAATTTCCTTTTTGGAAGAGGAAACCTTGCAGTAGTGAATGAAGACATGTTTAATCATAAAAATGTACAAGGGAACCTTTGCAAGGATCCAGTGAACCTTGAAGGAGCTGTAAGGGAAATCAGCTTAAGGAGGCTACAGTGCACCTCATAAGCACGACACCATCCCTCTAAGAGGGCCGCTTTCTGGTGCCATCACAATGAGCAGCTCCCTGTGCCACTCCTACCTCCCTGACCAGGTGAATGGAACTATTCACTGAGCCAAAAGCAGATTGGTACAAGAAAGCTGGTGGAAGGACTAAAATTTGCTAGGAACAGGATGAAGAACTCTATTTTTGAGCATGCAGATGGTATGTGTGACCCTTATGTTGTCCATTAGGAGTACATTTCACTCCTTCATGGCTGAAAAGCAATTCAGACACACTCATGACTCATTGAAGGCAAGAGCAAAAGAAAAAAAAAATCACAAATGAAGCTGATAATTATGAATCATCTAGTGACTCTAACATTCAGATATTTTAAAATATTCAGACAATTTTTACTTAGCCTCAAAACTTCATGGCTAGTGTAGCTGACAGTCTTAAGCAATGAAAGACAGTATTTCAAAAACAGATTTGCAAAGGGAAATATATTTTTCATAGTTGAGGACAAGATTGTTTTCTATTATCAGAAATAATCAGATTAGTGGAGATGCTTTGAAACTTGCCTATTTTCTAATGCAGGCCATGCCATGCACTATTGTCTGTATATGGTCTTGCTATGGAAATCTACTTTTCCAGCTCTACATTATATGTAGGAGCATATTTTTCTCTAAGTAGCCAGCGCTCAGTGTTTGACTGTTCAAGGGATCGTATGTTGCCCCATATATTTCAGGTTGGGGTGTGTGATTTCTCACAATTTAACGGATAAGGAAAAAACACTTCCTTACCCTGAATATTCATTCATTAATCCTTGGTATACCAAAGTTTCCTAAAAGGTCCCGGCTTATCTTCATGACAGCCAGAAGAGAGATGTTGTCAAGCTTCACATGCACCTCTGCTCTGCTGGCATTGCATCTGTACTGTAATTGCAAAGGAAAGTCTAGAGGTAAGCAGCAAATTTTATGCTGTCATAAGAGCAGAATCTGGTGATAGAAAGGTCTCTCTAGAAACGGATTGAGGCTCCTGTGTCTGTCTGATGTGTGTGGCTGCAGACACACAAGTGCTTGTCCCATCTGCACTCTAGACCCCAGCCTACAGGCTGGTGGGATAAGGTTGCACAAAGATGATTTATTTGGCTCTACTGTAATAAATCTAGTTAAAAATAAGCATGGTTCAGGGTAACTGGATAGCAAAGTTATGCCCGCATAACAGGTCCACTGATGATATTTAACCAAAACCCAAAAGAGATGCACCTAACCTAAAAAAAAAAAGCCAAACCTATTTTGTTGTGTTGCCTCTTGAATTTGTTCTTCTTGTTTGGCTCCTATCAAACTAAATTAGCTGAGTAATTCTTCATATAATCATAGAATATCATGCTAGAAGGGACCTCAAGGGTCATCTGGTCCAAGCTTTCTTGGCAAAAGTATAGAATCACAGAATTGTTTAGGTTGGAAGGGACTTTTAAGATCATCAAGTCGACCATTAACCTAATTCTACCGAGTCCACTGCTAAACCACGTCCTTAGCGTCATATCTAAAGTACTTTTAAACATATCCAGGGATGGGCCAGCACCCTGTCCAGTGGAAATTTTTTAAAGCATCTAATGCTGGGGAATGCACTGCTTCCCTGGTGAGATCTTTCCAATGTCTGATTATTCTCATTATGAAAATTTTTCCATTTATGTCTAAATGGAATCTCCATAGAATTTACTTGTACCTATTACCCTTTGTCTTTTCTATGTGAGTCCTTGTAAAAAGAGTATCTCCATCTTCTTTGTAGCCACCCTTTAAATACTGGAGCATGGGGAGAAGGTCTTCTCTAAGCATTCTTTTCTCAAGGCTGAACAAACACAATTCTTTCAGTCTTTCCTCATATGGCAGCTTCCCATTCTTTTCGTCACCTTTGTGACCCTTCTCTGGACCTTCTTCAGCCTGTCTGCAGCTTTTTTTTTTTGCATAGCAGGGACCAAAACTGAACACAGCATTCCAGGTGCGACCTGACCAGCACTGAGTGGGATAATGAATTCTCTATCTCTGGTGATGCCCTTGCTGATGCAACCCAGCATCCTGTTGACTTTCTTTTTGGTGTCATCAGTAAAATTTATCAGGTCACACTGGATCCCATTATCCAGATCACTTATAAAGACACTAAACAGTGTCTTTATTGGGCCCAGTTCAGTCCCTGGATGACTGCACTTGTGACAGGTTGCCAGTGTGAAAAGGAGCTGTTTAGCACCACTCTTCAGGTGTGGCCTGTCAGTCAGTTCCCTATCCATTCCACAGACCACTTGTCAAGCCTTATGGTCATAACTCATCGGTTTTCTAGGAGCAATTTGTAAGAAAATGTATCAAAAGCCTTGGACAAATCCAGGTAGACTGTGTCCACTGCTCACCGCAGATCAACCTAGCAGGTTACTTTATCATAGTAGGTGATCAGCTTTTTCAAGCCAAATTTGCTCTTGGTGAATCCATGTTAGCTTTTCCCAGTCAGGTGCTTCATTTGATTTGTGATAGCTCACAAGAGGATTCATTCCATAACTTTCTATAAGTATACTATAAGTAGTACACGGGCAGAAAAGAAGGACAAAAGTTCATTATTGTATGCTTATTTAAATCAATTTAAATACCTTACCACAGGGAATAATATTAAAAATCCCAAATATCTCAGGTGTTAAGCAATCTGTTGCAGTTGGCTGGGTGGGTTCCTGACTCCAGGGACTGTCAAAAAGATATATTGAATACTAAATTCCAAATATAGCTAGTTATATTTAAATGAAAGGAAGCTACTTTTTACAGCATGGTCTATGTTCTAGTACATATGAATTATCAGAATAGTTATAATAAATTAGAAACTAGTATAGAGGAGCAGTGAGACCACAGGCAAGTGCATAGACAGATTATGAAGGCTCGATGCAATGTCAGACCTTCCCAAATTTAGTTGGTCCTGTGGATTGTGTCTGGAGTGGATGGGAGGCCAGACTGCCATTCTGCCATCCTACTTAACAAAATCATCCATTTAACAGAAAAATGTATTTCATCAAGCTTTAACCTCAGGTTTCCATCAAAAAGATAACAGAGCTTTCTTTATAGTAGGAAAAGCCATTATTTACATGAATTCTTTAAATTTGCAGAATCACAGAATGTTAAGGGTTGGAAGGGACCTGGAAAGATCATCTAGTCCAATTCCCTTCCAGAGCAGGACCACCTAGAGCAGGTCACATAGGAATGCAACCAGGCTGGTTTTAAATGTCTGCAGAGAAGGAGACTCCATGACCCTTCTGGGCAGCCTGTTCCAGTGCTCTGTCACCCTCACAGTGAAAAAGTTTTTCCTTATGTTTCTATGGAACATCTCATGTTCCAGCTTGCACCTGTTGCCCCTTGTCCTATTCATTCTTTTCCATTTCAAGGAAAAATGAAGAAAAAATGTTTAAAACAAATTGAATATAATAAAAGAATACTTAGCAGTACATGAACAGTCTCAGAAAAGATCCACATATTTTTGTAGTCTTAAGTCTCACTAAATATAGTCTTCCAAAAATTTACAAAAGCCCTCTTTGTCTTTGTGTTACTAACAGATTTCTTTAAATCAAGAAAACTTTACAAAGTATTGCTGTGTTAAATTAAAAAAGAATGTTTTAACAAAACTAAGCACAAATATCAGTAGACTTAAAGAAAGAGCAATTAAAAAAAATAAATCAACCACAGTTTACCTACTCCAAGAGATGAATTAATTCTAATCAGCAGAATGATTTTCAATACACAACACAAAAAAATTACAACAAAATTACAATTAAAAGAAAATGCAAATCTGGGAAATTCTTATTCAAAAACACTTAAAATCCCAAAACAGGTGAAAATACTTCAATCAGGCTGTGAGGGCAGTCACAAGTAAGTAAATGGGGATGAGCTCAAGGGTAAGGAGAGAATGACTAGCTTTGGTACCTGACTGGAGCCCTGAAGGGAGAAACATGAGTGGCCAAAGCTGCTTATAGATAAATTTTTTTTATTATTATTTCAGTGATTTCATGGCAGAAAACTATCTATAACTTTTTTTTCAGTAATACCAGTTTTGCCGTCTTCACCTTCTTGAGTTTACTCTCCTTCTGCACCACCAAAACCAGCTCAGGAATGTCTACGCACATCTCTGTTCACTGGAGCTACTCATAAGGTCAGAAAAGTCATAATCCAGGTGTTTCTTACCCCATTTCTCCAGCTTTGGCTACACTGACTTGCAGCACATCATGCCTTTCATCTCTCTTAGTTCTGGCTTAACCCATATGATTCGTCACGGGAACTGCATTGCCAAGTTCCCTCTTTGGTGGCAAAGCCCAAGCAGGGAGCTGTACCCAGGGAGAAAACTGCACCTCTTTGCACTGTTTTCCTACATACACAGAACAGTAGGATCATCAGAGGGATGTTTGCCTGAAGGCACAGTGAGAGAAGAGCATTAAAATGGATTGACTCGTACTCAAAACAAGCCAACACCATGAAGAAGAACTTTGAAGTGTTTTATTACTGTGAAATGATGAAGAAAAATATTTTGGATTTAGAGATTTTGTTCTGTGAAAAGTTGACATATTTAGACTTTTGGTCTCGGTTTCAAAAATGAAATATTGAAGTCATGCCTACCACCACTATTTTACCAGCGGAGCACAATAAAATAAAAATATTCAAAGTTTTTCCCACTTTTTCTTTCCCCGTTTTCCTCTTAGCCTGCAGAAAATCAGAGTACAAAGGGGAATATGAAGGAAAAATATGAAAGATTACTGCTTTGGAGTGGGCAATGAGTGAAACAAATACATGCATTATTCATTCTATTTTAATTTATGTCAACAAAAAGGTCATAAACAGATAGGTAAAATGCAGAAAAAGTGAAAAAAAGCCAAAGAAGTTTGCAAGTAAGTCTTCATAGCTCAGAGGGCCCTTTTTTTTTGTTGTTGTTAGTCTTTAAAACAAAAATTCAGTCAGCTCAAATGCTATTGTCCTCTGCTAAACTACTCGACTGAAAATTTCCCCCAAACTTAGGCACTTCAGTAACTTAGCTGTTTCCTCAGAGATCTTTGAAACTGAGGAAGTTATATTTACAGGTTGCAGGACATCTCTGAAAGTCAGGAAAGTTTATGAACTTAGTCCTTAGTGGAAAAGACCTTTTAATAATAAATTTGGACTCTGGCTAGCTGCATTTCAAAGGAAGTTGAAGCAAAAATTTTCTTTAATTACCTGTCTTGCCAATTATTAGGCCTGGCATGAATGACACAGCCAGCAGAAAGGCAAACCAGTAAGTGGATGTTCTGCCAATGACTAGGCCTAACAAGAATGATACAACCAGCAGAAAGATGAACCAATAAGTGGAATGTATCGAGTACAAAAACATCATGCCATGAATGATCGCTGGGGGTATAAACAAGTCAATTAGTTCATGTACAATCGACATTAGCCCAAACGATCCTGAAAAAAGACATAATCCAACTGACAATAGGTGGTACAAACAGAGAGCCAAGGTTTCCCATGGATAGAATGGGAAACAGCCAGATCAGAAGGTTGAACAAATAAGATAAAGGTGCCCACACAGCACCTCTCACCCAATTAGCCCGCATTCACAAAGGTCTAAACAGACTGGGGTCCAGCTCCAGGGAGAGTCAGGTCTCTCCTGAACTAGGAAGCTCTGTGAAGTGCACTTCACAGGCAGACACTCCTCCCTTCCTGCAAGTGGTCCCAGCTTTTATCCCCAGGCACACACCTGACCTTTGTCAACTCAATGCAGGACCCCTGGGGCTCATTTCCCTTATGGCTCTCCCTGCAGGGCCGGCCGCACCCTGGGGGGAAGCTATAAGGCAAACTCACCCCCTCTGTATGAAGGGCTGTGGGAATCACCCATATGTTAACCTTAATTCGGGGCTCGGGGTTCAAACCCCAGCATATCATCATCAAATATTTTACTTATATGTAACATATATGTGATTCTTTCAGAACAGTGTAATGAGCAGGATCCATGAAGCATTTTGCTCACATCTGAGGTTTCTCACCTTCAGGTCCTCCTTCATATTTATATATAATCTCCTTTCTATTATAGTAGCCTACCTGTGTTTCCTCTACAAATAATGTGCTGGATTTGTGTGAGTGACTTTTCAAGAGGCTGCTCTTTAATTTTCCAAGCATGTTAAAGTTAGCCCTGAAACCATGATTATACAGTGGAACATAAGGATATGTATGCCAGATCGTGAAAAAGGACTATCTAGCCTCCAGCATCTGGTCTGGGCAATTCTGTCAATTCATCACACTTCCCTCACAAAGACCAATAGCTGAAACCTATGCATAATTACCAGGACAATGTATTTCTGTCATTTGCAGTCTGAGGGATTCCTAAGCCAAGAGTATGAAGTCCTTACATTTAATACCCTTAATGGATTTTCTTTCCATTAGTTTGCCCAGAGATCTGCCTGAAATGTGTCTTTGTTACAATGTCCTGTGAAAAAGAAGTGGATTTTTTTTCTTTTTTTTACCATCTTATCTCTCTTGCCTATTGGATCCTGCAGTGAAAAATATGCATACTGCTAGCATGAAGTCTATCAGAGGCTGCTCTTGTGGAAATGCAATCCACATTAACAACATGCTCAGGGACAGTAAAGAAGATAAAAAAGGAGATATGAGCTAACTGTTAAAGCAGCAGTTTTCCCAGAAAAAAAAAATATACAATTAATATGCACTCATGATGAGGAGTATAGTATTTTTAATCCTACAGTCTATGTCCTGTCTCATCTTTCACTTTTTTTCCCAGTCCCGTAATTTATTTTTTTAGCTATTTTTGTTTGTTTGTTTTGTTTTTTTTAAAAAGAACACCAGTACTGCATTGATAGGCTCAGTTTTCTTCCGTTTCTCTAATGTTTCTTTTAGGTATTTCTATTTGCATCTGATAAGGTGTAAATTTTTTTTGTCTTTTTTTTTCGTTTTTTTTTTTTTTTTTTTTAAATGATGCAATTTATTTCCATCATTTTCAAGGCCAAGAGATGCACTTGCCACTAGAAGGTTCCAATTTCAGGAGGCTGGTCCAGACACCAGCCAGTTTCTGCCTTTGAGTAGGTTCCACTGGCTCCCGAAGGTCCAGCCTGCCCCACTCCTGTCCCCCTCCTGTCTCCATCCTCAGGCACGGGCAGCTACTGAGCTCACATGCAGTCATCTGTGCTGCTGTTGCACAAGTGCTGTGGTACTGATTCCCCGGGCCTTTTTTCCAAGGAGCAAACGTGTCCCTCACAGGCTGCCTGCCCTAGGCTCCCAGCCACCCTGACCATGTATGGAGCCAGCGGCTTGTGGCCAGCTCTGGCAGGCAGGAGAAGGTGTTTGGCTCTTTGGATCCTGTTTGCTGTTTAAGCATCTTTTTCCAAGAAGGATGCCAAGCTAAGTAGCAACATTGTGCAAGAAGATTCTGGGAGAGGGTTTTTAAACCAAGGGATAACCTCCAAGTTTCAGCTTTCCAAACATTTCTGAATTTATGTGAAACCTTGGTTTTAACTGGTTTTATTTCAAATTTGAAGAACAATAGTAGCAATTCAAAGAGATTGTATAAGACATTCAGGGGATCAGTGCAAGTGGCTGGCTGCCATACAAGAGTTAGGTGTGAGTAAATCCTTCTTCTTGGCCAAGGAAATCTTCCTCTCTGTAAAACAGTGAAGTTCCACAATCTGCTTGTGAATGACACTACCTAAGAGTTTGTGTTAAATGGGACTGTTCTGCCTCTGAGATGATACAAAAAACTTAAGATCAACTATTACTTGGCTAACATTTCCAGGATAGTAAATAATTCAGCAACCAGAGAACAGTGCTCTCAAGACATCAGTCCTTTTCATATTGCTATACAGCTGGGAGCATCTCTGTTAGATGTAGTTTCACAACCTTATAGCAAAGCTGTCTGTCTCTTGCTGAATATTTCATAGCCATAGTACTCTTTTTTTAAAATCTCTTTTTGACTGATCTCTCTCACAGTTTTCTATCTTCTTGTTCTGTGAACTCCATAACCTGAATATTGTCAAAAGCAAGGAATTACATCATATTTCATGTATTCATTCTGATTGATCTTAATAATGTCAAATCGCTGTAGCACTTTCTACAAAACTGAACCCATTTCACGTGCCACATCCTGCATGTTTTTTGTTCCAAAAGAAAGGTGAAAAGTGTAGTCAAAAATTTTGTCATCAAAGTTGCCAGCTCTGAAATTGAGCATGTTAAAGTAACTCACTTGGAGAGATTCTTCTGAAAAAATGAGTACTCCCATAAGCATTGAACAAGACTTGAGTAGTACAAAATAAAGGGGATTCTCTGAAGTTAATTACATTGTATAATGACATTCTGTCAGCTTTTGGCATTTTCCCCCTTCCTTATATTTGGCTTTCAAATACGATTTTAAAAGTAACTTAGTTACATGATCAAGCTCTATGAGAATATTTCCCTTAGCAGTACAATGCGGCTGCAAAAGCTGTTTCTTGACTCAAGTAATAACAATACACTATGAAAATATAAGGCGTACAGCCAGGAATAATATGTATTTTTTATTAAAAGTATGATATAATAGATACATGTTAGATAACAATAAACAAAGAAGGGATTCTGGAAAGATAGTTTAATTGTAACACTTGTCCACATCCAATTGTTTGTACCATAAAATAAAACAATAACAGAATAAATAGTTCTATCTGCTCAATATAATCTCTGATTAAAGAAAAACACTAGAAACTATGGCTTAGATGGCTTAGTAATTGCATTTTATGGTTTCATTTCTGCCAAAGTATTTGTACCTAATTTCCAACTTGTTTTAAAACAAATGTAAGGACTTTCTGTATCCTCATAGACTGCTGTTTTGGATCCTTCTGTGTTTTACCTTGAACCAAACTGACAGCAGAGTGCTGCCTGTAGATAGATAATTACCTGTGTTTATTGCTTTTATCCTACTGCTTTTCCTTGTATATCTTCCTTTAAAAAGAAAAAGTATTCTGTATTTCAAGACACAGGTGTATGGCTCACTCTCTGTCCAGCTTAATAAATTTGCTTTGCACACTTATTACTTATAACCAAAGTTTTAAAGACTGGCTGTGTCAATTTGCTAGAGATTGCTGAGCAGAATGATCAATTACACAATTAAGTTTCTACTTCACGTGCTGTTGCTTAATCTCAGCTTCTGATTAATCCAAGCCTGCAGGAATTGATCATACTTTCTTCTGTTTCTCAATTTGTCCACTAAAACAGAAAAAGAAAAGGACACATGAAAAAAGAATTAAATTTACTACTGTTAATGTTGAGGTAAAAAGGCAAAAAGAATGTACAATAATTGTCCAAAGTCCACATGAATCTGACAGAAAAGATTACTTTGGAGTAGGGGACTTCCCACAGTATCAAATGGATTTTCTTCCATGATTGAGCTGAATACCGTGGAAGTAATTCTGTGTTTATGGGCCACATGAAAACTCTGAATCTGTTTATCTTGTCTTATCTGGGTAATATCACAATCTATGCAAGGAATGTTTCTTAACAGCAGTACTGGCAGCAGTGAAAAAGATGTGGAAATGGAAATATTTAAGCATTTTCCCATTTCTTGTAACAAAATTTGACTCCTTCCTGACCATGACCATGACTAAAGCCATGACTATGACTGATGTTTCCACTTTGGAAGGTATCTCCTCATAAAGCTAGGGTTACTTCTAGTTTACAGGTAGAACATGCTTCAGAAATATGCAGAAAAAGAAGGTGTGGTATCCTACTTTGTGTGACACACTGGTGCTACTAGCAGCAGAAACTGTTTCTGTCCTGGTAACCTGAGTTGAACAAGAGTGTTGATGTATTAGAGAGGATTCTAGAAGTAGACATGAGCTTAATACATGATTGATTAATCCCTTCTTTAGTCCAAACCGTTTGTTTTTTTGAAAATGAGTAGATAAGGAAAAGGAATCTGATAAGGAAATATATGAGATAAAGTGGCTGGAAGATGCACAGTAGATATCATATCCCTGTTTCTTACGTTGGAGCTACTTACTGAAAGGAATGGATAGTTCCCTAAGAGACAGGGACTTGTTCAAATACAAGGAAAGGACTCAAAATTAATCCTTCTTCAGAAAAATCTTATAACTATTGTTATGGAGGAATAGAGCAGCAGCACCCTTTCTGGTAAAACTGGACTTCATTGGAAAGCACGATTTTGTCAGGAACATCACATCATTTCAACCGTGGAAGCTCCAGATCTGACTGGACCTAGAGCTTCTGCTATGTCAGGCAGCAGTATGGTTAATTCAAATAGCAGGGAAACTGAAAAGAGTGGTAGTCCCACCAAGTAGCTGCTGCGTCCACTAAGCAGACATTACTTCAGAAATACTCTTTCTTGGCATTTCCAAAATAGAACTTTTCAGAAGTTCCAGATTTTTTTTCTCTTTTAATTTAAGTCTAGTTAAATGTGAAGGAAGTTATTTCCTTCTAGATCAGTCTATGATGTCTGTTATACTTTCTGTGTACTACTGATGTTCCTGTCTTTTCTTAGTCTTTATTCACTGCATAGTAGTTTTCCGTACTTCAGAATTCAACCATCCCTGAGTAACATGAAGGCACAAATCTCCACAAAGGGAAATCATGCTTTTGGGAAAACAGACAATGAAATAGAAAAAGTATGGAGGTCATGGAGATGTAAAAAGAAACACAGGGAAGGAGCCGGGAAAGAACTTTCCAAAATAAGTGCTCCTACAGTATTCCAGAAAAATTCTTACCTGCCATCAGGCTATATGCCTTAAATACTAGGAAAATGGGTCATCTGTTTTTCGTGATGACATATCCAGGTTTTGAATGGAAGCTATATTTCAAACCCAACATTCAAGAGATTAGCATAATTTTCAAATAATACAGTTGAAATAATATAAAAGAGTTTCCCCTGACTTTCCACTGTAAGGAATTAAATGTACAATATCTTATGGTTTTGGTTTGGCATGTTTCCCAGTTCTTTGCTGGCACTCATCTGGAATACATTTTATTCGAGCAATGGATTAAGAGAGGTGTAGCTGACAATGCTGTGCACATTTTATTGCAATTTATCTGTTGGAAACTAATCTGAAAATGTTTCACTCGTCATCAAGCAAATAAAACTTCTGTACCTAGATGAATTGGTCTTAAAATGTTCTCTACAACTTGAAACGATATAGATAGAATTTAATTTTTAAAACAGATTTAGGAATCTTGCAAGTTTTCTTCCAAAAATATCTTTACTTTTCTAGAAGTATGTGAAATGCTTGACACAAATAGAGGCAAGGAAGAGCAAGAAGAGAGGAGTATGAAAAGAAGTATCAGTAAAGGAGAAAGATCAAAGTTTTCATTTAATCTTATTGTTTCCTTTCTTTTCCCTCCTTACTTGCTATCCTTTGGCTAGGAGAAAGCAGGACAAAACGCAGGACTGTAGTCCTAGATGTTAGGAGCGCAGACTTCAGCCTGTTCAGGGATCTGCCTGGAGGAATTCTATGGGATGTGACCCTGGAGAGAAAAGTGGTCCAGGAGAACTAATTATTTTTAAAGACCATCTCCTCTAAGCTCAGGATTCCCATCCCAGTGAGCAGAAAATCAAAAAAGAGGTGGGAGGAGGCCTGCATAGATGAACAAGGAGCGCTTGACTAAGGACAAATGTGCAAAGAAATCATGCAAGAGGCAGAAGCAAGTGATTCATGAGGATTATAAAGACACTATCTGACCATGCAGGGATGGGGTTAGGAAATCCCAATCTGCTTGCAATAGTATCTGGCAAGGGATGTGAGAGGCATCAAGGTCTTCTATGGGTATATCATCAGTAACAGGAGGATCAGAGGAAATATGGATCTGCTAATGAATGGGGCAGGGGACATGGTGACAAAGGACACAGGGAAGGCTGAAATAATTGATGTGCACTT
Source organism: Merops nubicus (assembly GCF_000691845.1). Classification (NCBI taxonomy): domain Eukaryota; kingdom Metazoa; phylum Chordata; class Aves; order Coraciiformes; family Meropidae; genus Merops; species Merops nubicus. Next base: position 24,954 of record NW_008584953.1, read on the forward strand.
CATCTTGTCTTTACTGATACAGCTTACACTCAGCAAATGCACACACATTTACAAAAATCTTTAGCAAGGAACACTAGCCTTCAGAGGAGGAGTACCATAGCATCATAGAGTAGGACCTTAAAGATTATTTAGTGCCAACCTGGCCCTGAACACTTCCAGGGAGGGGGCACCCGCCCACTGAAACTCCTCTGTTCCAATGTCTCACCAACCTAGCAGTAAAGAATTTCTTCCTAATATTTAATATGTTTATCTTCTTTTCATTTTGAAAATGTTACCCCTCATCCCATCACTACACTCCCTGATAAAATGTTCCTCCCCATATTTCTGCTATGTCCCCTTTAGATACTGGAAGGCTGCTGGAAGGTCTTTCCAGAGACTTTTCTTCTGCAGGCTGAATAACCACAACTCTCTCAGCCTGTCCTCATAAGGAGGTTCTGCAGCCCTCTGATCATCTTCATGACCCTCCTCTGCTTGAGCAGGCTCATGTCCTTCTTATGCTGGGGTCCCTAGGATGCAGTACTCCAGGTGGGTGAAGTGCTAGGGTTAAACCCCCAGCCCTGAATGAGGGTTAGCATATGGATGATGCTCACAACCAGGACTCTCCTGACTAGTTTTCACTCAGGGTTTGGCCAACTTTGGGTGGGAACCGATTAGGAGATCGCCACCAGCTGCCCCCATCTTACACATTAACTTGGAGGTGGGGCAAGAAGCCACCTCTATAAGAGCTGACTGCCTGCAGGGCAGCTGGGTGACTTGTTTGCAGAGTGCATGTGGTATGTGGGGTTCTGGGTCTTGAAAGGGCTCCTAACTCTTCATAGCAAGTCAAGCTCCCAGGATGGTGGAGCAAGATCATTGGACTCATCACCTGGGTACTTCCATCTACCATGACATGGTTCTGGAGTTGGCTTGCTCCCTTTTGCACACCCTATGCTGTGAGTGAATGTATTGACTTATTCCTCCCTCCAGTGTCTGGCACGTTGGATCTTTGGTCTATGATTTAAGAGTGGAGGGAGGAATTTTGCTGCTGGTTTGTCTGTTGGTGATAATATCCTTCTTAGTTGGGCAAGTGGTCATCAGAAAAGTGGAGTCTCATGAGGGTGGAGTAGAGGGTGAGAATCACCTCCTTCAGTCTGCTAGCCATGCTTCTTTTGATGCAGCCCAAGATGAGATTTGCTTTCTTGGTTGTGAGCATGCATTACTGGCTCATATTCAGTTTTTCATTCACCAACATCCCCGGCATAGGGCTGCTCTTAATCCACTCATCGCCCAGCCTGTATTAATATTGAGGACTGCCCCAACCCTTTTGTAGAACCTCACACTTGGCTTTATTGTACTTCATGAGGTTCACGCAGGCTTGCTTCTCAAGCCTGTCAAAGTCCCTCTGGTTGGCATCCCTTTCCTCCACCACGTTGACTGCACCACACATCTTGAGTGGACTCAATCCCACTGTTCGTATCTCCAGCAAAGATGTTAAACTTCACCGGTCCCAATATCAGCCTCTGAGGAACAGCACTTGGCACTGGTCTCCACTCAGACATTGAGATGTTGACTGCCACTCTTTGATGGCAACTGTCCAGACAATTCCTTACCCACTAAGTGTTCCATCTGTCAAATCCATGTCTCTCCAATTTAGAGACAAAGATGTCATGTGAGACAGTGTCAAAGGCATGCTAGGGAACATTTATAACTGAACATATAGAAATCTATGGGATCTGATAGGATGCACCCATGAGTGCTGAGGGAGCCAGTCAAAGTCGCTGTCAGACTAGTATCAATTATTTCTGGAAAGTTACAATAGTTGTGGAAGGCCTATGTTAAAGAAGGAGGATCCAGTGAACTATAGGCTGATTAACTTCACCTTGATCTCTGAGAAGATGGGGTAGATAATCTTGGACACCATTTCCAGACACAGAAAAGACAAAGTGACTGTCAGCAGCCCAGATAGATTTACAAAGGAGTGCTGCCTTCAGTTCTAGGCTCTCCAGTACAACAGAGAGGAAGCTACTGGAATGAGTCCAGTAAAGGACTATGAAGAGATTGAGGTATCTCACATACAGGGAGAGACAGAGACAGATGGAACTCTTCAACTCTTAAAAGACAAGATGTCTAAATACCTGATGGGGGAAAAAGAAGAGACAGACTCTTCTCAGAGGTGTCCAGTGGCAGGACAGGAGGCAATGGGCACAAATTAAAACATAAGAAATTGAATCTCAATGCCAGAAAATATCTTCTTACTGTGCAGGTGGTCAGCCACTGAAATAGGTTTTCCCAGAGAGACTGTAGGACTTCCACCCATGGGGATATTCAAAACCTGACTGAACATGGCCATGGGCGGCCACTCTAGCCTGCTTAAGCAGGGCCTGGGCTAGATGTTCCTCCTGGTGGCATCTGTGATTATGTATTTCTGTGATTCTTACCTTCCTTCTTTTTTTTTTTTTTTTTTAATTTTTGTTCATACTGTGTTTTACATATCATACACAAATGTATTTATTTTTCTAGATTGTAGTACACACCTATTTTTTTACTTTTTTTTTTTTTTTGCAAGAATTCTGTCTTTTGAATGTCCTTTGGAAAGAAAACTATATCCTTTCACCTTGACACGTCTCCTCCTCCAGTCCATATGGATACCTACTGTCTCTTCTTGTCCGTTAACATTTTTTTCATATCTTTCAAGTTACAGAGCAATATATGACATTTTGCATTCTAAATTCTTAGTTATCTGTATTTTTCGCCAGTTCATTAAATCAGCAAAATCAGCCTTTGCCACAGGTCTTTTAGCTCTGTAGTCAATTGAAACAAGGTTTCCAGTAAAGGCATTGACTTTAAACAGATGTCTTGAAATATCTCTTTAAATTCAAAACCTGAAGGCAGTAAAGAGAAGAAAATATATTCATTGCTTTAGAGCTAATGTTATAAAAATCAGCTTTATAGAGTGTTAAGGTTTTTAGTGATTGTTTTTCCACTGGCTACAAACTTGAGCTGTCTCAGCCTCTGGGTTCTTTTAAACTCTGCACAATAAAGCTCATTCAGCTCTTAGTGGACCTGGGAGCTTCATTGAATTTGCCTGGTATTTTGCATGACTGTTAATGCTAATATGAGCTACAGGTCTGGCCTACACTTACAGATTTTGAGATTTCTAAGCTGATTAGAAGTATAAAAAAAGAAAAAAGGTATTTATAACAAATGTGACTGTGCTAACCAAATTAATGGAAGACAGGCTTATTTGACAAAATGTTCTTTGACAAACGACATCTTCAGTGGAGAAACTGAAGCTTATAAGATAAACCAGCAAAAAAGCAGTTATTGTACTTTAATTTGTATTTTAATTTACATTCTAGTTTAATTTTTTTTCTTTACTCCTTGTCTGAGTCAATGTAACTTCTGTTTTCACTCACTGAACCCTGTTACACATCCTGGCTGATGGACTGGAGAACTCACAATTATCCAACTTAACTTTTCTTGTATGCTACTTATAGGCATATCGAAGTCTTACTTAAACTGAATTCTTGTACTCTTTCAGTGGGAGGTATTATTACAATCTCTAATTTCTCTAATGAATTTTCTTCAAGTACTTTCCCATTCATCACCACTTGGATTGTGAATGAGAGGTTGCTAGCAGTCACACAACCTCTGTATGCTCAGTGCAGGGGTGATACTAAAGCCCTGCTCCAACTCAGAAGCAGTATCTGTCAGAATTTCTCATTGCACTGAGTGATTTCTTCAATCCTTTTGGTCCAAGCATTTCACAGAGCTGAGGATGAGCTAACTGTGCTATTGACCTGATGTTAGTTTCAGAGTAACTATTTCCTTTGTTGAAAGGTTCACTTGCATTGTGGTTTTCTGTATATATCACTATATTTTTGCTTTCCTTAAAGTGCACAACATTTATATTCCATGTAGCAAGCAATAAATTTTGTGATTAAGAAAATACACAATGGTCCATTAACACTATAACTAGACTAAGTTAACCACTTGAATGAGTGAAGAGTAGAGGAACTTATATCTAACAGTCTGCCTATAGTCTTATGTTAACCAACACAAGCTATTTTCTCCTACTTTAAAATTTAGATAAATAAAACCTTCATCATGCATTTTTTTTTTAATGTGACTGTTGACAGGGGATATTATCTTCCAATTGTTTTGGAGTTTATCCAGAAAGTTTATTGAAAATCAACGTTCCTGGTCCTCAGCCAGCAGCCAGCTCTTTTAACATTTTAGGTTACAAAGTTCCAATATGTAGTAACTCAAAAGTATGGATTTAGAAATTGGTCTTTAACTTCTCTCTCTCCTTTTGTCATGTCAGCCTTCCCCAGTCCCCCTCCCACCCACCCCGCCTCGCCTGTTACTGTGGTGTGAAGTATTCTACCATTTTTCTGTAGCAATGGATTAATATCAGTCTCAGCTAGTCCCCTAATATAATATTATACAGGGCAGTAGGTGATACAAAGAAGTTGCAATGCACACAGTGTTCTGCTGTCCGAACCCCGAGTGTTTTAACAAGTTGGGGTGTCTACTCCATCCCACACAGGGCGCTTACTTATGCCATAGCTTCTAAGGTCTGTACAGAAAATTGCAACATTTGTCTCATTATTACATATAAATAGGAGATTAATTTAATTACATGCATCAAATACTGTACCAAAATGAAATCCTCCAACTATAAGTCCCTAGGGCCAAATATCAGCATCTAATGCATAACCCTCAGTTATAGGTACTGAGATGAAAGCATGTTGCCTTGCAAGTGCCCAACAATTATGTTCCATGTTAATGATTTTTTTTTTTATTTGGAGGAATTAAGTGAATCATAGTCAACCCAATTAAATTAGAAATCCTCTCTTGTTCCGTGCTATCAGCTGTCACTGAGCCCAGAATCATTTCCCAGCATGAGCCAGCTAACGATAACTTTCTTCAATGAGCCAAAGGTCTTGCCTTTGCTGGGAATGTATCATCTGGTTTATTTAGAAATAATTGTTCACTGTGAATTCAGATACGAAAGACAGACTGATTTTGTTTGATATGTTTTCATCTTTGCTGTAAGAGGCTGTAGCACTATATTCTTTTGTGTAGCATTAGAAAGCCTCCAACAGCCTGGTTTTGCTGCATGGCACAGGCAGACAGTAACTTTTTCCCCTTTTTAACTGACCTGTTGAGTCATCTTCTTGACAATTAAGTTCCTTATCTGGCTCTTAAATTCTGGTTCAGAATATAATTGCTTTAGCCCTAGAGTATGGGATGAAATTAGCAGCTGTTTATTCTTGCTCATTTATAAATACTTATATCTCTGGTTACATTATTCTTTTCTATGTTGTTTTCTTACAAATTCTCAAGGATTTTAACTGGATAAGATTTTTAAAAGTTTAGGAGCAAATCTTTAAAGTTTGTATCCTTGCTTTCTTCAGAATAAAGTTTCCAAATCTAACCTGTGAATTTTTAATGCTTCCATTTCCTCAGTAACAGTGTATCTTAGCAGCATAACAAAGAAGTAGAAATAGAAGCCCATACAATCTCTATTTACTGTCTACCTCCATATGTTGAGCTGTTGATGATGAGTGGGATAGGGCAAAAAGGATTAATGCTACCTTCATTTAAGAAGTAATTACAAGTAGGCCTATGTCATTTTAGACTCCATGCAAGCTGATCTCCAGGGGCTCCTTGTCTCAAAAGGCTTACAGACCAAACCAAATCAGAAAGTAAAGAAAGATGAAGAACAGGCATGACAGATAAGCAGATGGCAGCTTATCTGAGGTCTTCTGGGTAGAGCATGACCTAAAGGGGTAAGAAGGAGGAGAGGGGCTCTGATGGGGAGGAGGCAGGGAGGAATGGGTAAAGATGAGTCAAACATGGTATAGATGGTTACAGTTTCATTTCCTTGTTGGAGGATGCAAGAGCAGGCTAAGAAAATTGAGGCCACTTCAGGGCATCCACCATGAAAGTGCTGTAGTAGTACTCAACTATGCCTGCCAAAGGAGGGGAGGTAGGGCAAGGAAGTTTGGAGTATCAGCAGTAACCTTCACACACAAAACACACCAGGTAGGCCAAACTGAACATGCTTCTGCCAGGCTAATGCAGAAAGCTTCAGTCCTCTCTGCTCCCTGGTGGGGTTGTGCATGGCCATACTCCCTGCAAACAAGGAAGCAGACCCATCTCATTTGGTTGGGGAAAGGTTAGAGTTGCATAATAGCTTAAACAGTATTTAACAACAAGGTTACAAGGTAGTGTCATCTTTCACCACATGGTGTTTTGGTCTTGCTGGCTTGAAAAACTAGTACAGCTTGAAATACTATTGAACAATATTCCAAAGGAGGATACCCATGCACAGGGAACATTTTGTTGTTGTTTTGGTTTTTTGGGGTTTTGTTTTTGTTTTTTTTTGCTTTTAAATATGCCTTTCTTGTCATTCATCTGCAATTGCATTTTCAGCATCATGTAAACACATCAGAGTAATTGTGCCCCAACAGGAGCAGTGTAAGTCTGGCTGTACTGACATCTGATGTTTCTCACAGTCCTCTCATCAGTTCTACCACATGGGAAGAGCACACTCTGCCTCAGGCAACAGTTTTCTTGATATACACTGTATCTACCTTAAAGGTGGCACCAACCTATCTATTGTTCTTGTGGTCTATAGACTGCATCACAAGGAAGCATAGAGTTGGTAGCAAGCTGATTCAGAGCTTTGAATTTACACAGTGCAAGACAGTTTACACAAAATTATTCTTCTGTAAGCCCCAAGTCTCCATTCACAAAAATGTGTGGTTATGTCTTTGAATTTGGAGGAACTCAGTGCAAAATTCTAGTGCATGGGTTTTTTTGTTGTTGTGGGTTTGGTTTTTTTTGTTTGTTTGGGTTTTTTTTTTTGTTTTGTTTTGTTTTTTTTTTTTTTTATATCTGGTATCAATTGGATGAAAAGAGGCAGCTTAAGATGCTTGCTAATAAAAATGTTGGGGACTGGAAGGCAATGGTTAGTTCTGGTTTCCCACAAAATGAAAGCACAAAATCAATTTCTAAGCATTGCTGAGTCAATAGTAATTGTAGATCTGTTAGAAACAAACAAAGAAGAAACCCTGTGGATGCAATTGCAGCTCTCTGCATACTTTGAAATCTAGCATGCCATGACTTGTTTACCAGATATCATTGTTTTGAAGGACCCAGATCATGCAGGCTGAAATAATCACATTCAGGGGTATTCATCACTTAATAGCAAATTCTAGAAATGGACAAATATTCTTCATGAAGTTATCCAATATCTAATTTACGGTTAGGTTTTAAGCCTGATTGCAGCTTGCCTTGAGCAGCAAAGCTATTAGAGCGATTATAGCAAACACTCACTAATAATGAGATTAATACATCATTAATAAGCTATGTTATGATCTACCTTGGCACATGATGAAAGATATGAAAAGAACTTGATGCCTTATCCATTGAGCAGTCCAGACACAAGTTCTTTTGTTCAGAAGTAAACAATGAGAACAAAAATATTCTCTTAATTATCTATATATTTCAATTGCATTTTGTTTTCATGCAATCATAGAATTGTCAGGGTCAGAAGGGACCTGACAGATCATCTAGTTCCAACCCCCTTGCCATAGGCAGGGATAGCTCCCACTAGATCAGGTTGCTCAGAGCTCCATCCAGCCTGGCCTTAAAAACTTCCAGAGATGGGGCTTCCACCACCTCCCTGGGAAACCTGTTCCAGTGTCTCACCACCCTCATGGTGAAGAACTTCTTCCTAATGTCTAATCTGTATCTACCTAATTCTGGTTTTGCTCCGTTCCCCCTAGTCCTATCACTACCCAACATCCTAAAAAGTCCCTCACCAGCTTTCCTGTAGGCCCCCTTAAGGTACTGAAAGGCCACAATAAGGTCCCCTCGGAGCCTTCTCTTCTCCAGACTGAACAGCCCCAACTCTCAGTCTGCCGTCATAGAGGAGGTGCTCCAGTCCTCGGATCATCCTTGTGGCCCTTCTTTGGACACGTTCCAGCACCTCCATATGTTTCTTGTAATGGGGGATCCAGAACTGGA
>NW_008584954.1:0-220 GCF_000691845.1 Merops nubicus
GCCTGGCAGATTGACTATATCACACTCTCACAAACTCAACAAGGCAAGTGCCATGTGCTTACAACAGCAGAGGCAACCACTGGATGGCTGGAACTGAATCCAGTGCCCCATGCCACCCCTTGGAACGTCATCCTGGGCCTTGAAAAGCAAGTCTTGTGGTGACACAGCATGCCAGAGAGAATCAAGTCATACAACGGGACTCATTTCTGAACCAGCCTCA
>NW_008584954.1:981-19745 GCF_000691845.1 Merops nubicus
CAGCACAGCACATGGCAGTCCGGCACAGCACACTTCATGCTGTGCAGCTCTGGCTCCATCCCGGGCTCTGCACCCATTTATCCATAGGAACCGCATTCCATTCCAGGGACTGGCAGCTCCCTTTCAGGCAGGCTGCTGCAGACTCTTGTCAAGATGTTACCCAAAGTTTCAGGATACCTGATTGTCCAAGTCTCTGATGACAATGTTGAGACAATATTTCTCTTCTGACCAACTCTTACAAACGGACTATGAAAAACCACTGAAAGCAATGGAGGGTAGGGCCTTCAAATATTGGGACACACATTTAGCAAAGGCCACTTGGTTAGTTAACACAAGAGGATCTGCCAGTTGAGCTGGTGCTGACCAGTCAAAACTCCCACATGCTGTAGAAGGGGATAAAGTTCTCATAGTGCACATAAAGACTACTTTAGGGAAGATGGTCTGGGTTAACCCTGCTTCTGGCAAAGACAAAGCCAACCATGGATTACTTCTGCTGGAGGACCTGGGTGCATCTGGGGAGGACAGAGAAGTCCAATGTGTACTGCAAGGGGACTTAGTTTTGAGGGAGAACAGCCAGTGAATTAAATTGTTAATTGTTAAATAACTGGTGGGCATGACATGGGTGGGGAGGGTAATGTCCCGGTCTGGCTAGGATAGGGTCAATTTTCACCAGCGGTGAGGAGGAAACTACACCCTGGATACACAACTGAACCAGCTGATAAGTTATTCAACACCATGCTGACATTATGCCAGCAACAGAAGAGCTAGGGTGGCACCATCCAGGGGTGTGGGCTGGGCTTTGGCAACCCAAATGGGTTGCCATTTGGAGCTAATCTGGTTTGTTTCTTTTTATCACCTGCTGTATGTATTGTTACTACTGTTGTTTATTGCTCCTTTTGCATTGTATTCAATTCTCTTTATCTCCTTCCCATTTGAGGGTGAAGTCAGGGTGATCTAGTGGCCATGTGGTGCTCATCTCCAAACTGGGTCTAAATCATGAAAGTAAGAAGGCAGGCAGACAGGCAACTAGAACACAGTAAACTAAACAGCTCCAACTAGAGAAACATAATTATATGTGGTTAACTGAAAGTCATTGTGCACACACAGATGACAACAGATGCAAAATCTTACCAGGGATATTTTAGTGATAACATAAGGAATGTTTCATTGGACACAAGAAGGATGTTGTTTACTGGTAGATTACACTACTCAGATTTTTATTTTTTCAGAAGGTACACTGATGAGCTGCTACTGTGTTGTACAAATGTTTATTTTTGACCTATGCAGGAGGCTGCAGTAGGTTCACAGAATTTAAAAAGGACATCTGTACCTTATTCAGCTGCTTATGGCATTTGTGCTGTGCTTGTTGCTTTCTTAATGGATGCTGTGTAGATAACGCAAATGAGATGCATTTCTCAATCCATTTCTATGAGAATCTCATCACTTTTTCTATGGAACATTTCTGATTTCTATGTATTGTTATTATTAGATTCACTTCATTGCATTTTATTTACAGGCTTATGAGAAACTGAAGCACAGAAGAGTTTATTTTGGGAAATAATCCAAAAGTGTGCTTGTACCTTCTGTTCCCTATGAGTTTAGAGTTAAAATCACTGAGCACCTCACAGAATGCATCCCTTTAATTTCTTTGTTAAAGTGTTAAATGCTATAACCCTTACAGTTAGACAATCAACCTTACTGCCCCAAGAGCACTGGAAGTCTTTGGAGTCTCTTCAAGTTCTTTAAATGGAGGGATGAACATCATCTTCTGGTATTTTTAAGCAGAATGAGGCTCAAAGAACATTTATCTCCTCAGTCTCATGGAATGAAATTCAGCTCAAGAAACAGGAAAGAGTTAATGTGCACTAGAAATTAGAATCCCTTAGATTTCTGTGAATGAGCATGTTTGAGAAGTAATAGGAGGAACTGTATTTTTACTGTTTCTTCTTGTTTCATCATCTGTTGTCTGGGCCTGTATATGAGGAATCTGGCTATAATAGGGTCCCTGTATAACAGATTTATATGCATACTTGATGTTTCTCATAAAATAATTATAAAAAGTCCTCTAATTAAACTCTATTAAAAGATGAAAAAAAAATCCTGTCTTTTTTATATTTCTGAGATATTCTGAAAAAATAACAAACTTCTCAAGAAGATACTTTTTGCCTTCATTGTAGATTCTGATAAATATTCCATTAACATATTATGTAAGGCCTGAAATGAGTGTCTTAGCCACGGAACCTCAATAGTCTCAGCTCATGTTATGTTAGACCTCTCTACTGTGTTGAACAAGTCTTAGGCTGACATAATGATTGGCTCCATTAAAAGAACTTGAACAGTGCTAAATAAGTCCCAGTTCCAACTATGTTGATGCAGGTGCAGAGGGAGCTTGTAGCACACAGAAGTCTCAAAAGAGAACAAAAAAATCTTCATGAATCTTTGTGTGAATCTCTTGACTTCACTGTATTGATTGATAATGTTGTATTAAATAAACCCCTTTAACCTGATTAGTCCCTTTCCTCTCTGAGGAATTCACCCCTTCTTGGAAAGTGTACTGAAATATCTTCAAGGCCAAGTTGTATGTCTTTCACTTAACAAAAAAAAAAAAAAAAGCAAAAATCTATCAAAGCTATCAAGCTTGTTATGATTGCACATTTACTGGCCTGTCACTGAAACTCCACTAAAATGTAGAACAGATTACTATACTGTACATAAAATGTACTTCATTGCAGAAGTTGGATTTTTCAGACTGAAATGTCTCACAGAGGTGAGAGGTATTTAGGGCCTTCGATGTTGTTGACCTATTTTCTGAAGCAGGCTCTAGTGACTATCTAGCAAATGAGTCCATCTGATCAGCATGTCTTTATATATCCTTTCCTTTCTACAGAAAGATATTGAGACAAAGAAATTTGTTGTGTGACTGCAAACTGCAGTTAAGCCCCAGATGACCTCCAGTAAGACTTTCCAAAAAGACGATGACTACCAGTGCCTTTCTGGGTTCAGAAGTTTCTCTCAGACTGGAATTCTACTATCATGACTGTTACTCCATGACTGGTTATTACCAATCCACTGATAGGTCTCTGGGCTAATACAGTTTTCAAATAAAGGGCTGCAGTCATTACTACATTTGTATTAACATTCCTCCACCACCACCACCCCCTCCTCTCTTTGTCTTTTTTTTTTTTAATTACATTTCTTAACCACCATCTCCCTTTGTTTTTTTAGGGTAAGACACCAGAAAACAAAGCACCCCATCCTTGCCAAACTTTTTACATCTAGGATTGCATATAACAATGTCAAAAGATTTACACAAAACAAGGAGAACAATCTTGGAGTTCTCTGTTTTTAACTCTGTCTGGGGGTCTTGCTTGAGTGACAAGACCAACGTGTTAATAAGAAGGAAATGAAAATGAACAAACCGAGGAAGTGAAATGCTTGTTTCCCTTCCCTAATAGGATTGGCTATTAATACGAGACAATTAGTAAATGAATGCTTACTACCTCCTTCCACAATCAGCAGCAAACATAAAAAGGGGAGAGACACTAAAGCTAATAATAGCAGTTGGATGTATAAATAACTGTATCATTCTAGATTAAATCACAGAAGCAAGTATTTGTCTTATACACAAGAAAGACAGAACTTGTTCCACGGCAGACCTATGCTGTTATTAAGTACAATGACAGGCCAGAAGTCTCCGTTACTGGTTTCCTCTAGTGGACTTTGTATCAAGTGTAGCTTTATATACTGCAGACTTCTATACCAGAACTTGGCATCCTAAGTTTCAAGTTGATAGAGGAAAAAATATTCACTTCCTGAAGATAATTCATTTCATGTCAAAATAGTAATCTAAAGCAGATAAAAATGTATCAAAAAGTGACTCTCTGTCTCTGTTGAGGAACAACTATAACAGGAGCATATAGTGACTAGCTCAGATAGAAATATTTACAGTGTGAATGTTTAAAAGTAGGTGATATGAATTCCTTCTCTAGGGTTTGGGTGAGGTATGACCAGGTTGCAAAAGAAATGAGAAATCAACCAATTTCCTATTATAGACATTATATAAATCTTTGTAGTTATCAAGTGCATGTTAAAAATATGTGTGGACCTCACTAGAAACCATGCTACAGCACTACAGAGGGCACACAGAGGACACAAAACCAGTTGTTGAGATGACAAGAATGAATAGATTTAAGCTGCCTGTATGATGTTATTTTCCAAGTCTTTTGTGTACATAAACATCCATTACTTGTTTATAGCTAATTTTTTTTCTATAGCTTTTCTCTTTCGCATAGAGTACAGAATGGATATTGCACTGAATATCAGAGATATTTACTGTAGAGAAAAATAAAGAAACTTAGCCTCAATGTGTTATCCACCTTTTTACCAAATATCATAACCCAAAGTGTGAAAAAAATCAGTGATTTCCAGAAATGGTTAAAATCTGGTTTTGAATACAAATGAAACAATGTATTTTTTCCTTGAGTAAAAATGATTCATCCTGAGTCATAAAAATCACTTGCAAAATTCTCTTCCAAATTCTCAGAATCATAACATCTGAAAATTTGATCACAAAATGGGAGTAATACACTACATGCAACCAAGACGATACCTTCCTCTAGCAAGCAAAACTGAATGGCACTCAAAGAACAGCTAACAGGCAGTAAAAGGGAAGAGCATGGGACAAACAGCAGGAGCAGAAAGTCACTGTGCCCAAAACTGCAATTCTCACTACAGTTGCAATATGTCTCCAAATAGTTCTCTTAATAAACTCTCTTCTTGTAGGAGCTCCAGAATTTTCCTGTTATTTATTAACCAGTACAACAGATATCATGAAGCATTACTTTAATATCAAGTATTAAGTTTTCTTACAGAGAGTTGTCTAGTGAAAAACAACCAAATATACACTCTCCAGGAATCTCTAGGCTCACTTGTAAGATCAGTGTAATTAGCTTTTACTGCTGAAAAAATGATCTTAGATGATCTGTTAGGTTCTGCTTTGTGTGTCTTAATGATACTCATTTGACCAGAAAAATTTCAGTTTTGGTAATAGCATATTTTTCCTCTAGTTGTTAAGGTGGTTGTAAATTTCAAACAGGTGGTGTGATAAAATCCCAGTCATTGTCATAGCTGCTCACAGCAAATGGAGACTATGTACCTCCAAACAACAGAGGTATTCTGCAAATCAATACACTGGTGTAGATATAATATATGTCACAAAACAAAATTGCCAAAGAGGGAATGAAGACCTAAACAGGACAGAATTACTTCTAAATTAAACCCACAAAGAACCTCAAAACATAAAATATAAATGACCCTCTGTGCTGAAACTGGTTCTGCCCATGTGTGTGTAGTTTATCCAAGAAAATAAATAACTGCCTAGCATTCTGTGGCCTCTCAGTGAGTCAGCAAGTGGCAGAATGCTTGAGAGGAACAGGAAAATAACACCATTGCCCACAGACTGAAATCAGGGAGTAAAAAAATACTGTTGCTCTCTAAAGCCATTAAAACACATTTCCTGTAAGAAACAGCTTATTATATTTTTTCCAAAATAAATAAATTTTTAAAATCTCAACAGGTCTATGAAAATAAACAATAAAGCTGGAGGGTCATGGCCCCAGGCATGACTTCTCTGTTTTGTTTCCACACAGTTATAAATTAATATTAATTCTTCATGACTTATTACAGTCTTCTTTTTCTCTGAAACAATATTGATCGACTTGTTTTTACTTCAGACTGCATTTTTCTCTGCACTGTTTTGTACACTTTTACAAATGTGCCTTCATGATAGCCTTAGGCTGGGGTGACACATGAGGATCAAACTGGAGACCTCCTGTGTTAAAACCTTGAACTAAAAATCCATGACTTTGCAGCTTGAGTACTCTAACAACCCATTCTCTGGATCAGAAGAAAGGGGAACCCATAATACCTATTCTCTAATGGGATTTTTATAACTCAAAAGTCTTTTCTGTAAAGTTTCTAGAAGATGCATTTTCTTGAACAGCTTATGAATGATGGTAGAAATTGATAAGGTTATGTCAGTCTAAAATAATTTTGCACTACAACATTACTCTCCCTTTCTCTGACAGAAATCTTTAAGTCTCAAACTAAATCTAAATTGCTTATTTAAAAATGCATTAGAACAATGTTTAGTTTGCCATATGACAGGAAGGCTAGTGTACATTCCAGGTTAAAACTACTTTTCTAGCCTGTGTAATTTAGTCTGTCTGCAGTCATTGCTTTTAATCTCATTGAATACATATTAAAATGTAAACAGAGGCTTTGCTGCACTGCACCTTTTTTGTTGTTTTATCATGATGTATATCTGTCTCTGCTGCTAAAAAAAAATATATCCATGTACCACTATTTGACCATGAAGCCAAGCAGCAGAAAATTATGACCACACCAAAATATCTGGATCCCAAGAAGATGAAGGCTAAAAATACTAGTCTTTTATTTCTTACATCTTGTTTTACTATTCTAAGTGCCTGATATAATATGGGGGCTGTGTTTGTATAATATGAAATCACAGCTATGTGTGCTTTGATTTGGGATAAGGATGGAAGTATGGTGATGTGAAGCTTGTTTTGCTGGAAGATTGTTTAAAGCCTGGCACAATCCTATCTATATTACATTATCTCAAGGTGTTGACAGACAGTGGACAATGCCATGCCACCAAGAGTAGCGCTGTGAGTTAAGCAACATAAATGATCCTCTTTTCAATACAGAACTTGCCTGCTGCCTCTATTTCCTGTGGGTTTTTTTGTTTGATTTTGAAATACATAAGCACAGTCCAACATTGCTGGGACAGCAATATGCAGATACACTCCATCTGATCTCAGAATTTGTATGGTGGCATCCACACCTCACCAAGTTCAGACTGCTTGGTCTTCCTTTCAGCCTGGCTAATCCCCTGCGCATACAGCAAAAAACTCTGCCTTGTCAGAGCTCTCTTTGAATCCTGGCTTGAGGATATCTGCACAGTACTTTCAAGTGTTATGTAGCTATGCTCTCAGATTTGCTACCCTGGAAAAGGAACAGTTCTGTCCCAGAATACTTTTGGTTCATATATTTTCTTTGCTTTTCTTTCTCATTTGACAAAAAGCATTTCATAGAAGTTATTCCTATCCGTAATGGGGGAAAAAAGAGCAATCCCTCATTTTATCTTATTTCCATTTTATATAGGAGTATGACCTTATGCGTCATTATCTCATAATATTTTATGTATACATTATATTCTTATGAGGTATATAAAAATACAGAGATGTATTTTCAAAATGAGTTGTATAAACTGTCAATTGTTTTTATAACTAATTGATCACTTATGGATATTGTGTTCTGCTGTGCCATTTTAGCAGTGTTTTCTAGAAAAACTCTGCTATGCTAATGTGCCATACTTCAACACACATGAATATATAATATACAATATGAATTCATTTGAAACAGAAAATTTCCAGTGCTGTTTCTATCGCTGGAGGAAATCAAAGGGAAAACTATACAATATGAAGAATCAAAGACAACTGTTTTATGCAAGGTATGAAGGAAAAAAGTAACTTACAACACTTAACAATTCACCATTAACAACCAGCACTGTAAAGTATATAGATGTTGAAGGTTATAGGAGATCAGGTAGGAAGGAAGATGGATACATAGACAGACAATGTGCAAACATAAGGTACTAGAAATAAGCCTACCTTTGTTAGCTGTTGGTAGTTCCTAGCTGACAGATTGTGACAATGAATACACATATGTGTGCATATCCATGCACATATTCAGCATCCTTTCATCAGGTCTGACAAGGAGCAACAAAATTCAAACTAAACACCAGTTACCACTGCTTTGAGAATAATGTAATTATGGTAATCAATCAGACCACTTGAAAGAAAATATTGAATAGTTAGCACCTGTCAAGTAGAGAGGTGACAGTAGAAGCAGATGACCAGCAGTGGAGAAGAGTACCCTTAACAATTCCCATTACAGTTATCACTAATGTAATGGAAAATGTTAGCCAAGTCTTTTCAGAGATCCTGAATAAAAATATCCTCTTTCTTTTTCCTGCTACATCAGTGATCTCATACAGAACTTTATTGTTTCTTGCAGTCCTTGCTGGTCTCATACTACTAGATTATTACAGCTGAAATATTATTACTTTTATCTATTCCTTAATCAATATATCATAAAACTAAAATTCTTGTTCTGTAAAGAAAATGGTCAATGCATTTAAAAGCTGTAACCTCAACACTATGGGAAAGGTAGCAGGAAAAGGCAATTGCACTTGAAGCCAAACAAGTCAAAAAGGAAAAGAAGATCCTTGGCCCTGCCAGTTCTTGATGCTGCCTCTTCTGTTACAGGGAAGGCTGAAGATGCAGGTGTTTGTGTGTGGAGCCCTGAAGTTGTTCCTTATGCTTCTACATCCACTGTTATCCACTTTTCTCTCCTCAGTTGGATCTCAGGCTCACTTCTCCAGCAGCCTTCTCCAGGACTCTAACAGGACTAGAAACCAGCCTGCCTCTTTGCAGTGCTCCACACATTTGAGGTCCATCCAGACCCATGTCTTGTCTAACTACTGGCAAAGAGGTGGAGGAAGAGCATAATTGTTTTGTGTGACTTCTTATTCATAGTAACTGGCACCCTTTTGCAGCCAGATATAAAGTTACAGAGAGAGAATGAAAGATATTTGTGAAAGGCAGTGTATATGAGAAGGACATTAATAAAAACTCCTAAAACCCCCAAATTATTTTTTAAAAAAAACTTTGCTATTTTCTGCTTCTATTACGTCATAGCAAGATAGCTGCCTGTTTGTTCATTCATTATTTTGTTACACACTAAAACTTTGAAAAGAAAATCCTTCCTTCAAAATTGCAGCTGTTCGTTAGATTATAAGTAAATAATTTACATACTCATCACAAAACAAGGAATATCTGTTAAACTGCCAAAGATTTCTAAGAGGTGGGAGCTGAATTAATATCTCTCCCCTTAATGACTGTCACATATGTTCGCCGGTGTAATGGTTTAGACCCAGCTGCGAGCTGAGCGCCACGTGGCTGCTCACTCACTGCCCTCCCCTGCCAAATAAGAAGGAGAACAGGGAGAAAAAAAGGTAGAACCCGGTGGGCTAAGACCAGGAGAATTTAATAGAAAGATGCAAAAGGAAAAGAAACAACAGCAACAAGAACAGTAATAGTAATGAAACAATACACAAAATAAGTAATACTGAATGAATTCAACTGAATGGCATTGCACCCTAGCTGGTCCTCACCGCCCCATCAGAGCCTGCACCCAGACCAGCCTGCCCACCCTCATTCCCCTCCCCCTTACACAGAGGGCATGACTCAGTACGGTAACGAATAGTCCATAGGCTGGTTTGTTTGTCTATCCTGGCTGTGGTCCCCTTTCCCAGCTCCTGGTGAAAATCAATCCTGTCCTAGCCAAACCCAGGACAACTGGATTGAAAAAGTAGGTTGAGGCTATATGATCTGTGGTGTATGCAGCTAAATGCAAGTTTGCAGTTAAACATTGCTCAAGTAGTTAAACACAGTGGTACCAACACACCCAACCTTCCTGATTCCTTTTTATTATAAATAAATAAATAAATAAATAAATTTGCAACTTGTTTGTAGTTACTACTAATTTAATTTACAAGTAAATTTATTATGCCTAGTTTAATATAAGTTATCACTAAGTATGAAAAATGTGGAAAATAAAAAGTCTATTGACTTTGGTTCGGTCCACTGTAAGAGGGCACTAAATTGGTTAGTCAGTTGGGAAGTATATAACAGGACCAAGTATAACTAACACCTAGATGTATTTTCAGCATAATATGTATGGCAGACTGAAACCTTTTTGAAAAAAAAAAAAAAATTAGTCTGTCATTCATAATACAATATGCATATTATTTCTCACAAGGTAAGACATATGCATTTATTGAGTATTTACAGACTGAGTATATGAAACAAAAAGAGCCTGGAACATAAGTAAAAAGCATTATGATTTAAGGTTTATTTTAAGCACATAGCCAAGAATTTTTTACTTGGGTCTTAATATTAAGCTTCTAAGCTTCTATTAAGGCACTTAACTAGGGTAGCTAACTGACATTCTAAAAAGCCAGGCAGCTACAAAACCAATGGCTGAGAAATTCTAGATTATCAATCCTTTCAAAAGTGTGTGCACCTTGTTTACTTTCAAAGTGAGGTTTAAGTTAGGCACATATATTTGACTGAAGGACTTAGTCCAGCTTGCCAGAATAATTTATAGTTTTATACATACGTATACACTGACGTGTTTGGGAGAAAAAAACCCACCACGTAAACAAAGAAAAATAAATCTGATTATAGGAATCATAATTACATAAGAGAAACATTAGTAGAATGTAACACAGAATTCCAAATGATAAATTGAAAGAGGGAGTGGAAAGTGCATGCATTACACAGTTTATTCTGAGTAAATAGCAACAAAATCTCTGTGTGACACCATATTATCATCCGCTCTGTGTAGGGCACATTTCCCATGAAAAAAAAATGGCATAAATACACCCTATAGCATTTTTAAAAAGAACTTGGTGGGACTAATTCATTGTGCTCCTTCACCTATGAACTAGATACATTGGTTGTCACCTCTGTTTTCTGGGGGGAAATATTTTAACTTACAGTAGCAGTCTTGAGGTTGTCAGGACTTTAGATCTTTTGTCTCAGAAACTTTCAAGGTTAGAAATAAGTGTATCTTTCACAATTATGAAAAATTGTGCTGCATTAGATTGCAGTAACTTTTATGGTCCTTGCATTACCATACTTTCATATTTCATTTTGTGAGATATTGAGAGAAAGAAGTGCTTAAACTGGAAAATATTAGTTTAGGGACAAAGATTGAAACTGCCTGGGCAGAGTTTACCGTACCTGTCACATCTGAATCAAAAGATTTTCCTTTATAATCAATAGAGAGGATCTTTAAAGATACACACTATCTTACTTGTTTTAAACATGCTTTTCAGGATTATATGAATCTTAGCAGGTATAGTGAAACCAGAAATGGTAGAAATGGTAGCAAAGCTACAGACAGAAAGAGTAACTTGATTACAACTACATAAACAACTCAGCAAAAACAGTTATGAACCTCAAGTATATCTCCCGATTCCCCATTTAACATCCATAGGCCTCATTGCTTTAACAGAAATCTAAGAAATTTCAGCCCTGCCTTTACCCCTGCAGTTTAAAACACAGAACATTAAATAAGATATTTAAGGAAATCCTGGTCTACAGGCATACCGAGTTATAACACTGCATTTGAGAATCACCATCAGCAGCACATTTTTATTTAAAGGTTGTGTCGTATTTTTCTAACTAAAAATGACATTAAAATATTAGCATCTGCTCAGTTGAAATAATTCCTTCTTTCTGTTTGATGAGAGAAGTTAGCAATGTGTGCATCAAAAGCTGAAGCCCACTATAATGTGATTTAATTTCTTGTCAGGAATTTGACAATAATTTTATGTTAATTTGTTGCATTTTTTTGCTGCTTCCTAGTCTGCTGTATGAATAAAAAAAATAAATGAAATTCAAGTTTCTCAGTGTTTGCTCCATGCAGTGTTACCTTAGTTTGCAGGAAGGGCAGGTATTTTGGGAGAATCATACTTCTTTCTGTCACCACAGCTAATGAGGCACAGGAAACCATTGACTGTTGTTTGATCATGCATACAGAACAAGCAACTGTTAGGAGACACATTCTTCTTCTGAGATGAAGCCATCTGCAGCCAATCCCAGCAGGTTTTCCTTCAGGGCTCTAAGTGCTCAATAAGAATACAGATTGTTTCTACTCCCCACATCATTTTAGCAGAGCTTAAGCCAGTACAAGTGGGAAAGTCTAAATAAACACATACAGATGTCTGATTTTCCTAGGAGGTTTTCCATGTATTGTGCATACAACCTTTTGAACATGCAAGATATTGTTAAAAAAAACTACCCAGAAATTAAGCTGAAAAACTTTCTCACATCCTGTACATCAGGAGAAAGCAATCATGAGAGGCAAGATCCACATCTGCCAACACTTGATTTTAATTATTTATTTGATAGGTGTTTCTGGACTGACTCAGTCGCAACCAGATGTAGCATGTCTGTTTTAATAATCTGAGATAATTGACTCTCCCTTTTACTTTTTGCCAGTTACCACACATACAAACCCAGTGTCTTTCCTTCTCTTTCTCAAGTTCACTATAAGATTAGAGAATTATAAACCAAAAGATTAGGAAGGATGAGGAATATCATTAAAACGTGATTGCAGTCAAGATTAGGTGCCAGTGATTACCTTTTGTAAGAAAGCAAAAACTTTCTTGTCGTCTTTAAACAGTACTGTTTAGCTCCTCTAAACTCTGTCTCCTTTTAATATGTCAAAAACACCCCAAGATTTGTAAAGTCAAAACAACAGTAAACCAAACCACACAACTTGGTTGAATGTAGGAATTATATGATGTGATTGAATAGTGTAAGTATTTTCTCAAAAATTGAGACAAGGAGAAGAACAGAGCAATTTATTTATGCATTGTGAGCATGTTTAACATTCAGTTTATTCAGGACAGTATTTTAGCTATTTTTTTTTTATATTGGTAATTAGCATGTAATACTGATTTATAAATCTGTCTATAATTACACCATGCTAGCTAAAGAAATTGAATTTGCAAAGGCTAACTAGCATAAAGCCTCAATTATCAGTTGATTATAATCATTTGGCAGTGTGACAAGTGAGTTGTCATCAGCCCAGTGGTTGTGAGGAAAATAAATGCAGCAAAAAATACCAAGCAGAAATTATTTCAGTCAGTGCAGGAAAAATGAAAACTTTATTTGGGATGTTTAATAAAGTAAATCCAATTGCTTTAAGATGGACAGTATTTAAGAGCCAAGATATTTTTTGTAATAAAGAGCACACTTTTTAAGATCTCTAGCTATTTTTGTCCCCTAATTTAACTGGAAGATGAGCAGTTTAAATTGTTAAATTAATACTAAAATCTTTCACTTTCATCAAAACCCATGTACACTTGCAATATTTCTTACTATCAATTTTGCTGCTATGTAAATATTGCCACCTGAGCAGTCGTTCTATTTTAGAGAGGTATGTTGTGATTACATAGGCAGTCTGGGACAGAGATAGACTCCCAGTTCTACTCAAATTTTGGACTAGATTTCAACCATCTAATTTTAGGCATTTAATTGAAATGCCTCAGGAAACTAGTCTCTTTGGAATTCTTCCAGTGGTCAGTGGAGGGTGATTTCAAGACCTTTGCAAGACGAGTCAGGAATTTATTGGGCCAAATTGCCCACTAGTGGTGTATATCTCTGTCTTCATTGATTAGGGAGATTCTATTTCAAGTAAGACGCCTACCTCAGGCATTTCTTCATGCGTAAGGCCAAGTCACTAGAGTCTCCTACAAATGGAATCCAGGTGCAATGCTCTATACTGTATCCGAGAGGCTGAGCAATCATGTGCAATACATGGAGGAGGCTAGTCAAGGGTTGGGGTACTAGTATTAGGTGTATGGGGAGTGAGACTCTACCAGGAGCTCACCAGCAGGCAAGGCCCATGCTTAAATTAAAACAATAGAAACAGCAAAATAAAGCAATAATGGGGAAGCTTCCATAGCCATGATACCTTGATTCCATGCCTATCATGTTAAACTGTTGATAATAAACTACTGACTGTTGTTAAACCTGTGAACAACATCTCAGACCAGGGTAATTGTCTAAGAAAGAAATAATGAACTCGAACCATAGAAAATCCATAAAAGTTTAAGAACATTCTTCAAAATTAAATTTAGAACTGTAAACTTTCTGTTGGATTGAGGCTTTCAGGACTTCTTTCAGCTTCTGTTTTGAAGCTAAAGAGATTCCCTGTTCATGTTTACTCAGGTGTCTAGAGGGAATCTAAGTTGTCTTCTGCCTGAGGAAATGTTAACTATTAAAACAATATTGTGTAATGCCTGAACTATGACTCTACATAGCATCCAAAATGTAAAGAACCCATGTGTTTTGGTAGGAATCAGAAATATAATTCCCATATCGATAGCATATTATCGATACTGTACTGGTAGGTATCCACATATGAAAAACATTTTTGAAGGGTGCATGTTTTAGGGCTTAACAGTCTTCCATAGATAAGCTCGTCTGTGTGCTTAAGCCAGGTCTTTACTAAAAGCCTTATTGCCACAGTGCTAATTTGAAGGTAATAAGCTCCCAACAGTGAACTTGCATCCACCTGTTACCACTTACATGTTATTTTCAATATAAAAGTTGAATGAAACATCAGTGTATTTCTCCTTAAAGTATTTCTTTGAAGTACAGACTATTACTATTTATTTTATTTATAGAAAATTAAGGCAATAATGATGTTTCTTCTTTGAGAGGTGAGAACATGCAGCAGTGTTTCTCAAAGAGCTATGCCTTGATTTGTCCTGATCAGACGAAGACTGGGACACTCCAACCCCAGGCCTTTTCAGCCTAGCAGTGTTTTCCTCCTCCAGAAAACAGGGTCTTTGCAGGCAACTGGAGTATAGCTGGGCTCATAATCACTGTTGAGTTGACAGCTGTCACTAAGTCTAAAATAGGACAATTTTTGTGGCAGAAATAAGGAACTACAACTGTTTCTGTTAAATGCTGGCTAATCCCATGGAGTGATCTTTCCTCTACCGTACTTTATGAGGTGTAATTGTTGAAAAAAAGTTAAAATTGTTCTGGTAGAGAGTATATGTTCCCAAATGAATGGTGGGCAAGACATTTATCAGAAGCTCTTATAATGCGCTCATCAAGATCAGTGGACAAATATCTCATAGATTTCAATAGTTTTTTTGTTCAAGTTCATTTTTATCAATGTTGTCAGCACTTGAGATTTCTTTAACTCTGTCTTAACTGTCTGATGAATAGATTGGACCAGCCCAAAACAGTTGTGGTCTACCATACCTTTGGTTGAACAATATGCCCTTAAAGCTGCCAAGTATAACATAGAATACCAAGATAAATCATGAGACAACTAATCATCGTTCCTATGGTGTATAGAGCCTTTATTCTTATAATTTATTCTTTGCCTTTATTCTTCCTATTTTTATTTCTTGCTTGTACCTAGGAATATGTTAATTCTGTAAAAGCTATGCCTTGTTTTTGAAAGAATGTCAAATCTTTATGGCTAAACAAAAATTTAAGTAGTTAGATGCTCATTAGTACTGGGTTCCAACAACAGTTTACATTTCCAGTTGTAGGAAATCCTAGCCGGAAATCTCTTCAGAACTAGTACATTTTCTGATTAAAAAACTGAATTAATTGAATTAAATAAAACTGTTATTTTATCAGCTGTAAATGTAGTAGTAATGCTTCTGGCTCAAATTTCAAGAACGTATTTGGAAACAGAACCTTAAAAAGTGGAAAGTTGTAATGGAACTAAAATTCTTCTGGAACATTTGGGCCTTCCATAAAGTATAGATGTCTCTCACATTAAGTTAGATTGTTTTAAGCTACAAGGTGTACTAAAAGCAGACATACATGTACTTCTTTTCTCAGTGTCATTAATTTTGAGGCCTGAGGGTTTGGAGAAGATAGTGCCAGTGAGGTTTTCAACTTTGCACCAAAATATTTGTTTCATGATAATACGATCTCATCCCAGAAGGGCAGGAATTTCACAAATAGCACTTAAAGGAGTGGCATTTTACTCTTAGCAATGTAGAAACTTACAGAAGTAGTAATTATTTTGCTGTTGTTATTGGATAATCAATTTTTCACTTATTATTTTGTTTACGGAAAAGGAGTAGCTTTTCTGCTTCATGGTAAGCCTTCTGCCTTGCAGCATTAACAAGAAAGGCCATTTTCCTTCATGCTAATTAACAAGATTTTTTCTGACATTAGAAAAGAAACACAAGTGTATAACTGCTATGAGAAACCATAAAGAACGAGCAAGTATTCCTGCTAGAATCCCACTGAACAGTGACATGAGTTTTTGGAAAGGGAGATACTCTCCAGTGGAAATGGTCCTGGATGGTACCTTTTGATCCCATATTAATTCCAGGGTTATTAGTTTGTTCCCATTACAGACATTAATTCATATTTCTCAGTAGATTTTTATTGTTTTGTGGTGTTTTCTTGTGGGTTTGTTTTGTTTTGTTTTTTTCCACGGAATATTGCAACTCAGAATTCCCATGGACCATACTTTCTCTTTAAAATGATCTAGGATATTCTAGTGACAAGTAAGATGCAGAAGAGAAAAATCTAAGAAAATAATCAGAAAAAAAATTTACTCTGTAAAATTAGACAGAAAGTGAAATATGTATAAATAAGGTTTCAAGTTATTCTTCAAGATTTCTTCTTCCTTTCAAATGTTAGATATGCCTTCATACAAAAACAAACAAAAAAAAGGCATAATAAGCCTTAGTTTTGGAAAAATACAATGTTTCTTTTATCTTAATAATAGAACTACTATGTGATAAATTTGTAGCTTATGTTGAATTACAGGTCACAGTCTATTCATTGCTTAAATCAAGCAGTACAAGTAAGTCTCCAATTTTGAAATGTTCTTAGGTGATCTACTCTGTTATTTTTCAGTGTTTCATGTAAAAAGTATGCCAGTCTTATACTGTGTCTATGTGTTTGTTAAAATTGTGGAATATCACATACAATATACTAAATATGACAACTGATTTTACTTCACAACATAGTCTGTCTAAATAAGAATGAATTGAGCCCCTGGAAAACAGAAAACTCACACATTGAGGGTTCTGCAGAGACACAAATTGTGTATGCTATGATAAACTTTATTGTGTATTAAGCTCCAGCAAATCTTTAATAGGATTGAACAGCAAAGATATTACTGAATGACAACTGGTTTTTCTCTTCCTGCGCTATGTCATGCGTGTGCTTCTCAGTCTTGATGGTGTTTTTTAAGATGTTAAATAACATCCTAGTTTGAGAAAATAAATAAATAAATAAATAAGCACACACGCAAATCACTAAGTTGTAATAATTTATTTTTTTTTTAAAGTATAATCCTTGTCTACCAAGTGTATTTTGGTCAATTATTTGAGTACAGTTTCAGCAAGTGTATCCTCTGTACTCTGTGTTTAATTTACTCACCAGAACACAAGCAAAGTGCATTAGTCTTAACACAAAGCTAGATGTGGTAAAATAACCTTCATGCACTCTACTATAATAAAACTTGAATGAACTGCTGAAATAATTGATATAACATTGATAGTGAAATTCATTTTGTGTGAATTAGATCAGCTATTTCACTACCAAACAACATGTTTGGGTTTTTTATTTAAAAAAAAAAAAAAGGTAAACTATTACTTACTAGCACTCTTCAAAAAGCATTATATCTCTTGCTTAATCTGAATTTGTCTGTCCCAGCTTTTAACTATTAGATGGTCATAAAACTTTGTCCTTCATATTTAGGAGTTGCGATGGGTGAACATTTTCATTTAAATCACTTGTCACAGATCCTGATTTAGGATTCTGAGTGATCAGTGTCAATTTGTTGCAGGGGTCTGTAAAAGAACATTTCCCCTTTAAATCCCCTAAGTGACTTGTTGCAGAATCCTGGTTAAGACTCCTCCATGAAATGAATGGAATACACCTCACTCAGATGAAAGCAGCAATACAATTACTAACAGCATTTAGTAATTTGATGAAGCATAGCAAGGAATCAAGGTTCAATTTGATATCAAGGTCACTACATTACTTGCTACAAGTCAAACTGATTAAAGAAAGCAATAGGATTACAGTGTTTGTAAATACTTATATATATGTGATATGATTACAATGTGTATGCAAGTAAATGTGTGTGCTCAGTAAAATGATTTGGAGTTGGGTTGCCTTCGGGATTGGAAATGGAAAAAGGGTTAAAGATGACCCTGCCACTGAATTACCTGGGTTTCAGATTGGACTCCCTTCCTTTTTAAACTCCTTTTCAGAGGAGCCTAGGTGTGGCTAGACCAAACCTCAGGTTTATGACTAGTGATATAGGAGAGGCTAGGGATGTTAGAGGTGATGAGAGGCTCTCCCATTTGGTCATGAGGTTCAGAGTAGACTCTCTTGACCTCTGAACTCCTTTGGGAAATAAGGTTAGATCTACCCCTAGTCCCAGACCTGGTCAACAATTTATGTCAAACGGTATTCTGGGGTGTTGGGACTTGAGTGAAGTGCTTAGTACAATGTTGTGCTTTTGGAGGTGAATGATAGCAGCAGCTTCAGTATATCAACATGGATATGGTAATTGTAAATTAACAGTACTTAATCAATAGAAATCAACAATTGGTTATAGTAAATACAATGATCCACAGAAGATTTGACAGAAGTTGCTAAGTAGAACCAACTTGCACATTCATACATACACACATCTGTATACAGGTATAGAGGTTAAATTATAATTAAGATGTTTCCTTTGTGCAGATTAGAGTACATTTCAGTATGCCAGAATCTCTAGGATTTTTCACTAGAAGTCCTAGAGATTGTGAATACTCATATCTCCCTTCATACAAGTGGGTGGTGGTTCCCTTTGTTGACTTTACCGGTGAACGATCAGAGTCTGGCCTGAGAGCCATCCCAGCTCAGGGGAGAGACTGAGACTCAGCCTGCTGAGATCCAGGAGTGTTCCAATGGGCCTCACTACTAGGGTCAGCATTTGTAGGACTGCAAGATGATTGACTTTGGTCAGTACCAACCGGTACCTTTCCACCGTGGCCATTAATCTGGTCACACTAGCTTGTCTCTGGGTCTCGGCGGAGCGGAGACGGGGACGGACCC
>NW_008584955.1:0-28560 GCF_000691845.1 Merops nubicus
CGGCCTGCTCGGCTTCTCCGGTGCTATCGTTCCGAGCCGGGCCGCGTCCGAGCTTTAGATGGAGGGGAGGAGATTTAAAGGATGTTTAAACGCGGGCCTGGCCCCGGGGATGAGTTCCTGGGTGCTTTAGTCGCCGCTGGGTTGGGAGGGATTGTGTTCCCCCTGATTTTGTGTCTGTGTGGACGTGGGACCTCCTTAAAACCCGTTAAATCTGGTGTGTTTGTGGTGGGAGCAGCGGGAGGGAGGCGTCGGTGGCACCAGGACTTGCCCTTCCCTGGGTGTGGGGCCTGTTTGCCGGTGTCCTTACACTGGTTTGCCCCCCCCAGAGCCACAGGGTTCACCACCCGCTCCGACATCGGCCCCGCCCGCGATGCCAACGACCCCGTGGACGATCGCCACGCCCCCCCGGGCAAGAGGACTGTGGGGGATCAGATGAAGAAGAACCAGACGGCTGATGATGATGATGAAGATCTGAACGACACCAATTACGACGAGGTGATGCCCTCTCCAGGCTGCTGGAGATAGTTTTTTTCCCCTCCCCAGCCCCTCAGCTCCTTGCTGTCTTGCTGTGAAACCTGTCAGCTGAGGTTTTAAGGCTAGAATTTCCTGTTGTTGGCAAACAACAAACTTTTTTTGGTCTTTTTTTTTAAATGTATTTAGTGATTGAGACCTTATACACATTGGTGTAGTGCTTGTGGATTTTTGTATTGTGGTTAAATTTTTGTATTGTGGTTAAATTTTTTGTATTGTGGTTAAATTATCCCACTTATTCCTCTTCTACCACATGTTGTGGTTCAGTTATATGTGGTTCAATAATTATTTAAGCCACCAGCATTCTGGCCTCTATCAAAAATAGCATGTGTAGCAAGACCAGGGAAGTGGTTGTGCCCCTACACTTGGCACTGGGGAGGCCACAGCTTGAGCACTGGGGGCAGGTTTGGGCCCCACAGGGTAAGAAGGACCTTGAGGGGCTGAAGTGGGTCCAGAAAAGGGCTGTGAAGCTGGTGAGGGCTCTGGGGAACATGGATTGTGAGGAGCAGCTGAGGGACCTGGGGGTGTTTAGTCTGGAGAAGAGGAGGCTGAGGGGAGACCTTATTGCTCTACAACTCTCTGACAGGAGGCTGGAGCCAGGTGGGGGTCAGGCTTTGCTCCCAGGTAACAATAGGATGAGAGGGAATGGGCTGAAGTTGCACCAATGGAGGTTTTGATTGGATATTAGGCAGAATTTCTCTCCTGGCAGAGTGGTGAGGCCTTGGCCCAGGCTGCCCAGGGAGGTGCTGGAGTCCCCAGCCCTGGAGGGATTCAGAAGCTGTGTAGATGTGGCCCTTGGGGACATGGTTTAGTGCTCATGGCAGTGTTGGGTTGACAGTTGGACTTGATGACCTTAGAGGTCTTTTCCAGCCTTAATGGTTCTGTGATTCTATCTCACAGAGATACTTGGGAAGAGATCCATAAACAAAATCTTCATTTAAGTGCTTTGAGGGATGTAATTTCTGTTTGTTTTTGTGGCCTGTGTTGGTTAGGTACCTGTTGTGTTGCTCTTTTTGCTTCCTTTCAGTAGGTTAAAAAAAGGAGAATGGTGAATGGCAGAAAATGGCTGCTCTGTACTGGGCTCTCAGTTATTGCTTCACAGAAGCAATTTTGGACAAGGAAGCAATTAAGAAGCAGCTTTGCTTTGGAAATGCTGTGAATAAACACTGTGAAATGCTGAGAATAAACCCTGGGGGTGGGAGGAGAAGGCAGCTTTCATTCTGGGAAGTGTTAGGCTGGTGCAGTGCTGTCACAAACAGCCAGCTCCTGTGTTCCCCATGTTCTGGGCGACTGCTGACTGTGAGGGGAACACAACAGGAGCTTTGAACTGAGGGTACTGCTTTGCTGTTTACTTTTTTTCCTCTTTTTTTCCCCCCTCTCTCTCCAAATTTTTAGTTCAATGGGTATGCTGGGAGCCTGTTCTCCAGCGGGCCCTATGAAAAAGATGATGAGGAAGCAGATGCCATTTATGCAGCTCTGGATAAGAGGATGGATGAACGTAGGAAAGAAAGAAGGTAGGATCAGCTCCAGCAGGGGCACGGGGGGGTTTCCAGTTATTGGTGTTTCAGAGTCTTCCTCTACCTCTTCCATTTTCCAGTTCTGATTTTGTCCTTGTCTGCTGGGTAGGTTTTTGGAAGCATTCACCATTTTCTTACATGTTTTAATGCCCTGTGGGTCTGACTTCAGTGTGGTGGGGGTTTTGCACAGCTCTCTGAGAGCTGATGTAGTTAAATTGCTCCACTGGGGTTCGTTAAGGTTCTGTGGCTTGGTGCAGCTCATTAAGATGATGTGGGGAGGTGCTGAGTGCCTGGTTTGGGCACAACCCCTACTGCAAAATGGTAGAAAAGTTGTGTTGGGTGTCTTGTAAACTGGGGAGTGTTACTGAGCTTATTAAACTCACTTTTTTTTTCCTCACCTGAGCTGGAGGTAAGAGGATGTACCAGACTGGAGTTCATTTGGGTGGAGACAGCTGGTTTTACACCCTAATATTTGATGAGACATCTCTGTCATAATATTGATCATCTAAGCTTGGAAAAAATGCAAAATTTGTATTTTTTTTAATGCCTTAGCTCTGCCCAGTCACATTTTTTCTGTGCTATCAACTCTGACTTGCTGAGTGTTACTTTGGGCATAACCTCAGTGCTCCTTTTCCAAAGGGAACAACGAGAGAAAGAGGAAATCGAAAAATACCGTATGGAGCGACCCAAAATCCAGCAGCAGTTCTCAGACCTGAAAGTAAGGAGCAAATGTCTGAAATGTGACTTTTCCCTCTGTGCCAGGAGAGGTGGATGTGCCTGCTGCATGCCTTTGCTCAGATTTGGTGTGTTCACAAGGAAATGCTTCATTGTGCTCCAGATTGGAAGCATTTCTGCTGGAAAAATAGAGAAAGAAGTGCAAGGCTGGCAGCTGGTGGTGCTGAACCTCTGGGTTTGGAGCTCTCTTGAGGACTGCAGTACAATTTTTCAGTCAGTTGCTGATAGAAATCTCCCTGATTTAAACCAGTATTGTCCCTACTGACTACAGGGTTCAGAGTCACACTTGGGGTGCTTATAAGTTACTTTTTAGGGTTGGAGGAGAATACAGTGATTCTGCCTCCTGAGCACTCTGCTTGTAGCTACACAAGGTGGCAAAATTCAGGGAAATTTTGATACTAGCCTTTTGTTTTATGCTTTATTCTGACTTCTGTAGAAATTGCTACAGGAGACTGGTAACTTCTTGGCACTGGAGGAGTTGCTTAACAGGATCTCCTGACTCTAAAGCTTCTTTGACATACAGAGTGTTCTTTAAGCTATTGTTTAATGATTAGTAATAAACCACTCAGTGCTGCAGGCACTGAGATTCATCTGAATATTTGTAGCACTGAGTTTAATAACAAAATTGATTTGAAAACTCAGTCTGGACTAAACCCAAAATCTAACTAAAAGCATCTAATTCATTTGTACATTGGATTAGAAAAAAAAAATGTGACTTTAACCTTTAAGCTTTTAATCTGAATTCTTTCGTGGGAAAAACAAAACATCTCTTAAGGAATAAGAGCAGTTAAAAAGGAGCAAATCGTGGCAGTAATGTTGAGAACTCCTGTCTGAACAGAGGAAGCTGGCAGAGGTCACAGAGGAGGAGTGGCTGAGCATCCCAGAGGTGGGTGATGCCAGGAACAAGCGCCAGAGGAACCCTCGCTATGAGAAGCTGACTCCTGTGCCCGACAGCTTCTTTGCAAAGCATTTACAGTCAGGGGAGAACCACACCTCCGTGGACCCACGCCAGACGGTGAGTACCCAGCAGACCTTCTGAGGATGTGCACTTGCAGCCCAGAAAGCCAACCAGACCCTGGGCTGCATCAAGAGAAGTGTGGCCAGCAGGTGGAGGGGGGTGATTCTCCCCCTCTGCTCTGCTCTGGGGAGACCCCACCTGGAGCACTGCATCCAGTTCTGGAGCCCCCAGGACAAGAGGGACGTGGAGCTGCTGGAGCGTGTCCAGAGAAGAGCCACGAGAATGATCCGAGGGCTGGAGCAGCTCTCCTATGAGGACAGACTGAGAGAGTTGGGGCTGTTCAGTCTGGAGGAGAGAAGGCTCCCAGGGGACCTTATTGTGGCCTTCCAGTATCTTAGGGGGGCTACAAGAAAGCTGGGGAGGGACTTTTTAGGCTATCAGGTAATGACAGGACTGGGGGGAGTGGGGCAAAGCTGGAAGTGGGCAGATTCAGGCTGGATGTGAGGAAGAAGTTCTTCCCCATGAGAGTGGTGAGACCCTGGAATGGGTTGCCCAGGGAGGGGGTTGAGGCCCCATCCCTGGGGGTCTTTAAGGCCAGGCTGGAGGAGGCTCTGGGCAGCCTGATCTAGTGGGAGGTGTCCCTGCTCATGGCAGAGGGGTTGGAACTGGGGGATCCTTGTGGTCCCTTCCAACCCTGACAGATTCTGATCTGTTTTAGCAGAGGACTTTAGAGCCCTAATGGATCAATGGTTGGACTTGATCTTGGAGGTCTCTTCCAACCTAAAGGATTCTATGATTCTATGTGGTCTGTGATTTGTCATTAGAGAGCAGGGTTAAGCTCTGTGTTCATTAGTGGGATTTGGAGGGGAAAAGAAGATGCTGCTTGACCAAGAACCATGGTGTTATTTGAGTCTGGCAAAGGGATGGGTGGATGTTAACCTCCTGTGCTCACTGGGGTCTTTCAGTGCACACCCACTCCCTGAGAACACTTGAGGGTAGGCAGGGAGAACCTGTTCTTGGGTTAAAAATGGTAGAAAGTGTTTCTTTTCCTTTCCTCTGGCTGCAGAATGGGGATGAGGAGTTTCAGTGGGCATAACCCACATCTGTTTCTGCTGTAACAACATTTTGCAAAAAAGGAGCAGAAGATAAAGTTCAGCTTCACCTAATGGTTGGTTCAACCTTGGAGCAATTATGTTAAAAATTAGTTGCCTTGCTGTCAACTGCAAGTGAAATCATTTAGCTTGTTGCTGTATGGCCACAGGCTCCTGTGGTCATCTGGTTACAGGAGCAGCTGACTGGCCCTGGACTGCCACCAGATGTCCATGGGGCCTTTACCTCAGTGTTCTTGTTTAAATTCACTGGGTTTAGATCCCTGTGCTCAGATTTTTCACTCTCTGGTTTGTTATCTCAGTGACTTGGCTAAACTTGTGTAATTACCTACAGATTTGCCCAGTCTGTATAAGAAATGTCTTGTGATGCAGGGAAGCCACAGTTTCAGAGTGACCTACAGGGTTTTGGCATCTCTGCCCTGTAGCCACTGGAGAAGAGCAGAGCAGCCAACAGCCTGAATTGCCTTTGAAACCTCAGAAGGTATTTTAGGAGTGGATTTCTCTCACTCTTGTTTTCAGCAATTTGGTGGATCGAATACTCCCTATCCAGGGGGCTTGAACACTCCATATCCAGGAGGAATGACACCAGGCCTCATGACACCTGGGACAGGAGAGCTGGACATGAGGAAGATTGGCCAAGCCAGGAACACCTTGATGGATATGAGGCTGAGCCAGGTAAGGGTGCTGAAAGGGAGAATCTGTCACAGCTTTACCCTGCCTTGGTGTTGCACTGCTCTTCAGGGCCTGATTTTTAGAGAAGTCTTTCATTTTCTTGGGTCTTGGAGAGGAGAAAGAGCTCATCTGTGACTAGAATTTAATTTTGCATTCCTCCTCCCCAAACCTCATTCCCTCTACACTAATAGAATTTCTTGAGGAATAATAGTTTGTCCCTGGAAGTCTTGGTCATTGTGGGAGAACAAGCTCTGCCCTTTTAGACCAGAGCTGGGCTTCAGGCAAACAGTGCTGGCAGTTCTACCAGGGGAGGCAGCTCTTCTGTCCTGTGCTGTGATGCAGCACAAAATGCTGAAAAATGCTACCCATAAATTGTTTTTGACCTCTGTTCTTTTTCATTGGTGTTTTTTTCCTCCATCTAAATCTGATTTAAACTAAAAAGATGGGCCAGGACTGCAGGACCTTTTGGTGCCTGAAAGCCAAGCCCCTTGTTTTCTTCATTTTCAGTGATAATTCTTAATATTAAAGTTGTGTAGCTTAGAAGTGGATAAAAGCTGATGAGCAAAGCTTTGTGTTTTCCTCCTTCCTTGCTTTTGGTAACAGATAAATGTCCAGGGTTTGTTTTCTTTGGTATGGCAGCAGCCTGCAGGCAGGTTGTGGGGCTCTGAGTGGGAGTTTCAGCAGCACTGTCTTGCCTTTCCCAGGTGTCAGACTCTGTGAGTGGCCAGACTGTAGTGGACCCAAAAGGATATTTGACAGACTTGAATTCCATGATCCCCACACATGGAGGAGATATCAAGTAAGTTTAAGAAGGATTAAATGATTTATCCTCTTAGCAGTGGCTGTGATCCTGCATACAAATGGAGCTCTGAGCAGGTGGCTTTCATTTGATGTGTAAAAGATGCTAGGTGAGTTTTGGAGGGTGAATTCTTTGAACATGAGATCTGGTTTAGTCTTTCAGCTGAGGTATTTAGCATCTGACCTGGATGCATTAATTGTGGGGATTGTTTCCATGCTCTCCTGGACTAAACATGCCAGAAGGATGGCTCTGTGTGGCTGCCTGCCAGCCAGGAAATACCTGGTTAATTGTACCTGTGTCCTGCTAATTTAGGCTTGATTAACAACCTCCAAAAACCTCTCTGACCTGAAGTTTGGTGCTCTATTCATAACAAATTGCCATCGAAGGCAAAGCAATATGTGCAGAAGTGGATGCAAATGCTTGACTTAAATCAGTGCTTGTGTTGATCAACTTCCAACTGCAAGTGCTGAGTTGTAATTCCTGACAATGTTACCTAAATCCTTCCCTGGTTTTCACTGGGATCTTGCTGTGTGGGGGCATGTTTGTAAGCTGCTTTTGGTACTCTCTGTTTTGTGTCACCAGGATGGAAAGGTTTGAGGTCACAGCTACTGGGCGTCTTGAGCCTGGCTGTGAAGAACTGACTGTAAAGAGCTTATTGATTCAGGAGAATTGTTTGCTAGGATGCTGAAACTTTTGGCTGTGAAGAACTGACTGTAAAGAGCTTATTGATTCAGGAGAATTGTTTGCTAGGGTGCTGAAACTTTTCCTCCTTGTCTTTCCTCCACCTTCAGTGACATCAAGAAAGCTCGTTTGCTCCTGAAATCAGTCCGAGAGACCAATCCCCACCATCCCCCTGCCTGGATAGCATCAGCCCGGCTGGAGGAGGTCACTGGCAAACTCCAAGTGGCTCGAAACCTCATCATGAAAGGAACAGAGATGTGCCCTAAGGTCAGAACTGCTTTTCAGCCCTTGCAGGACAGCAGGAAAAGGCTGTGGCTACGAGCAGCAACATCTCTGTTCAGCTCTATCAGCCTGCGTCTGATACAGCTTCACCATCAGCACTATTAGAACAAGAAGCTGTAATTTAAACTTTTTTTGTTTTGTTGCAAAGGAAGGCTGTTTAGATGGTTGCTTTTTCCTGACAGAGTGAAGATGTTTGGTTGGAAGCTGCTCGCCTTCAGCCTGGGGATACAGCAAAGGCTGTGGTGGCCCAGGCTGTTCGCCACCTTCCACAGTCTGTCAGGATCTACATAAGGGCAGCAGAGCTGGAGACTGATATCAGGGCCAAGAAACGTGTCCTCAGGAAAGGTGAGAGCTCCCCTGGGGTGGGGAACAAAGTCTGGGTCTCCCTCTGGTAGTATTGCTCAGGAGGTGTCCATCAGTTTAACTGTCCATAAGTTTTTTTACTTGCCAAAACCCATTTCAGCTTGGTCAAAGTTAAATAGGTAGGTGAAAGCAATTAAAAAGTGGTGCTTTAAGGGAGTTTTAACTGCCACCTTGCAGTGTGTTTTGGAAAAAACCTGGAGTTCCAGGTTGTCTGTAACCTGATAGAGACCACAGTGATTCCTGGTGAAGGAGCTTTAGAGGCCGTGGGACTCTCCTTGAGCCTGGTTGGATTTGGGGTTTGCTTTGTGTGTTCTTGGCAAAGAAGCTTTTTCTCTCTAGGGTTGACCTAAAATCTTAGGTTTTCTCTTGTCCTGCACTTGGAGGTTTTCCTCTGTCTCTGGAGTTACTCTCTTTTCCAAACAATGATCTCTTCAGCAGCAGTTGGTGGTGTTGTCCTGAACCAAGGTCTTCCTCACAGGTTCACAGTATTAATTCTTACCTCTAAGTTACTGTGCCTGTGTCAGTGGAGGTGAGATCCTACATGACTATTGAACTGTATCAATTACATCTCCTGACTTGAATCCAAACCAGGGCAAAGGGTCTGGATTTGAGCCACTCACTAGCTCATTGTGAAGCAGTCAATGGCCTCAAAGGAAGTAAATTTCCTCCTACATCTCACTATTGTGGGTAAAATTGCACCTCTCTGGTGAAAAGACCTCTTCCTGCATGAGGGTGAAAGGCACTTAGAGGTTTCTTGGTTTTAAGATGTAAGAGTTCAGGTGTTAGCTATTTCTTTTTATATTTCCTCTGGCTAAGCAGTGTGCTGCAAAGTGCCACTCCTGGGGCACTGTGTGTCCTTCTCAAGGCCAAGAACAGATGCTGAACACAAAAGCACTTTTACCTGAGCAGAAATTGATTTGTGAGCCCAGCTCAGGCAGGAGAGCATCTGGTGTGAAAGCACATGGAGTGCTGAGTTGTGCTTTAAGCACAGGGGAAAACATCTCCCTTCAGTTTTTGGAGCCACCTACTTGATGGAAGTTAGTGGAATGACAAACCATGGTGCATTCCTTCTCCAGTTTTTGCCTGTTAGCAGCTTCACAGGGCTCTGCTACTGAGGGAACACCAGTAACATGATGCTCAGAGCTGTTTGTATATACAGATAAGTGGCAGCTTAACCCATTATTTCTCCTAAAAATAGGAAAAAAACCCCAAACTGACTGCCAGGTAATGTTGCTGAAGTGTTGTTTCTTCATGTGCTTCCTTCATCTCTTGGCTGTGTGCTTTCCTGCCCTCCAGCAGAACCTCTGGGGTTTTCAAACCTCTCTGACTGCATTGCCAGCAAGCCAAGTGTTTGAAATGCATCTCGAGGTGTAAAAATTAAATCCTCTATGAAAAAGTGTTCTGTCCTGCTGAGTGATGCTTTTCAGCTCTGGCAGGCTGCTATTATTCACTTAAATCCTTCAGAAAAATCTCCTGCTGCTCCAGGAGAGAGAAACAGTCCCTGCTCCTCAAACCCTCCGTGTGTTGTTGCTGGTAAATGCTGCGTGTGCTTCTGTGGGGCTGGGGTGTGCTCTGCAGTTGAGGCTCAGCAGTTTGCCTCTGCTTCTGCAAGAATCTAGAGCCCAAGTGTGGGGAGGAGCAGCTGAGGGAGCTGGGGGTGCTGAGCCTGGAGCAAAGGAGGCTCAGGGGAGACCTTCTGGCTCTGCACAGCTCCTGACAGGAGCCTGGAGCCGGGGGGGGTCGGGCTCTGCTCCCAAGGAACAAGATGGAAACAGCCTCAAGTTGCCCCAGGGGAGGTTTCAGTTGTCCCTGAGGAACAATTTCTTGCCCTGGAAGCTTGCCCAGGGCTGTGCCAGGCTGCCCAGGGCAGTGGTGGAGTCCCCACCCCTGGAGGGGTTTCCAGGCTGTGGAGATGTGGTGCTGAGGGACATGGTTTTGTTCTGAACTGGCCATGCTGGGGAATGGTTGGACTCCATGATCTTAAAGGTCTCTTCCAACCAAAACAATTCTATGATTCTATGAATGCTGAAAGGAACAGCCTTGCTAGAAGCCTGGCTAGTTCCAGAGGAGTTTAGGTGCCTGTTCTTGTCCATTCCTGTGGCCCTGCAGTCGTGCTCACCATTTTGGAGAAGCATCTCCTTGGTCCTCTGGATTCCTTGGCTTGGTTAGTGTCAGTGATACCTTGAAGCTTTTCTGCATCCTCCTCTTTTATTTTCACATAGCAGGCCAGTAATGTTGTTGGGAAGCTAACCTGGCATCCATTAAGCTGTCAGGAAATGCCTGTGGGAAAACTAAACTGTGAAGGGACAGTTTCAACACCTAAGGAACAAGGTTTTGTGACTGGTTAGTGTTCCAGATGCTCCTTTTTGTACAGGGAGACCCAGCATGGTTAGGGCACCCAATTTTGCAGATCCTCCATGTTCTCCTCATTGGCTGAGTGTGGGGACATTGCTCAGCTGGGTGTTGTACTGGAGAGGAGACATTTACAGCTTGTCCAGGGAACGAGCCCTCAGCTCTCCAAAAAATCTGCTTCAAATTAAAATAATTAAGTAAGATTTTTATTTTATGATTTTAAGTTCTCATTGTTGAAGGAAGAGCTGGTATAAGTACAGCTCCCTCCCTTCTCCAGGACAGGAAATTTCATCTGTAACGAGACAAAGCCTTTAATACATCATCTTTAAAAAAAAAATAAACTTCTCTTTGGTCAACTACTTTGTCATGATTAACATAATTGTTGCCTCTCCAGCCCTTGAGCACGTCCCAAACTCGGTGCGTCTGTGGAAGGCAGCTGTGGAGCTGGAAGAACCTGAGGATGCCAGGATCATGCTGAGTAGGGCTGTGGAGTGCTGCCCCACCAGCGTTGAGGTGAGCTCCCCAAAAAGCAAAATAACCCCTGCACAATGTGAGGAGTTTGGCAGCAGAGCTTTGAACAGAGGGGGCAGAGTGAGAGCAGCGTGGGCTTTGTGCTGTGGTGAGGAGGGTGTGATG
The DNA here is from genome assembly GCF_000691845.1 of Merops nubicus. Lineage (NCBI taxonomy): Eukaryota > Metazoa > Chordata > Aves > Coraciiformes > Meropidae > Merops > Merops nubicus. The sequence continues at coordinate 10,636 of NW_008584955.1, forward strand.
AGGAGTGGACTGGGGTGGGGTTTTTCCCCTCTAGATTTAGTTGCCTGGGCAGTCTAAACCAAAGCTGTGTGTTTCTAAAACACTGAACCAGAGTCTAATATTCAGTTGTTTAAAAGGTGAAGCAGACAGAAAATAGGAGTGCAGCAAATGGAGGGGCTGAGAATTGAACTTTTAAGGAGAGTAGAAGACTTTCTGCTATTTCTCCACTGTTCTTCTGCAGCCTGCTTGTGCTGCTTGAGGACAGCTGCCAACCAGCAGCAAACAGCATGAAGCTGCTTATCTGCTGCCCTGTGGTGACATTGTCACCTCCTTGTTGTGACCTAAAATGCATCTCCTGTTGCTTCCACAGCTGTGGCTGGCACTGGCAAGGCTGGAGACCTATGAGAACGCCAGGAAAGTCCTCAACAAAGCCCGTGAGAATATCCCCACGGACAGGCACATCTGGATCACTGCTGCCAAACTGGAGGAGGCCAATGGAAACACCCAGATGGTGGAGAAGATCATTGACAGAGCCATCACATCCCTGAGGGCCAACGGCGTGGAAATCAACAGGGAGCAGTGGATACAGGTATTTCCTAGGTTTTGGGTAGAGCCCAAACTCTCCAGGTTCTGTTTTGGAGGCTGCTGGTGTGAGGTGCTGTAGGGTGGAGTGAGTTGACACCAGGCTCATCCGTGGAGATCCCCATGGAGATGCAGGAGGTGAGGCTGAAAAGCTGAGCAGGGTCAAGGCCATCAGGGATGCTCTGGGGTGACGCTGCGTGCGTTGAGCTGAGGAAGGTCTGCTTTACTTCTGTCTTGGAAGGTAACCAGCTTCAAGTTGAAGCAGCTGCTGCCTTAAGTAGAACAGAGGTGCTAAGCCTCCAGTGAAGGATTTAGGTAGCTTTTGGATAGGTCTCTTTTGGCTTAAAAAGTCTCTGCTTGCCCAAGAAATCTTTGTCAATAGCGTGGTAAGGAGTCAATCCAAATATTTCATGTGCAGCAGGCAGGAAGTATTTTATTAGTCCCTTAGGAAGTATTTTATTAGTCCCTTAGGAAGTATTTTATTAGTCCCTTAGGAAGTATTTTATTAGTCCCTTACTGGCTGGTAGTCCTGTGGCTGTGTGAGGTGGCCACAACCCCCACGTGGAACTGTGTGGTACAGTGACACTTAGAACACACAACCTCTGTGCAGGTTCATCCCATGTTGCTGTGTTTTTGCTGTTCCATGTTGGAAAAGTAGCAAGAAGTTGTAGGAGTTTTCCAGTGGTTTGGTCACACTGGAAAGCTGTGGTGCTTGAGTTTGACAATTCAGAGACCATTGCCTTCTAAAGGGCTTCATGGTTGTCTTAAAAGAGCCTCTTTCCCCCTGTGCTTGGTTTAAACATAAGTCTTTAAACCATTTTAGTCCTAAAATCACTTACAGTGGGTCAAGGCAGCACAGTATTCTTGGCACACTGCTTAAAAGAGCATTGATAATGAGCAAAGTCTTTAATATTAAAGAGTTGTCCTTGTTAACATCTAAAAGAACTATAATTTTCTTTACAGGAGTAAAGCAATTAAAGGTTAATTTCAACTTCAGTTTAAAAAAACCATCACACAGTCTCTGCTTGGTTGGCTTCTCGAGTTGCTTTTTGGGGTAGAGCTGTTCCATTTGTTACCTGATCAGAGGGCTTTTTGACAAGTTGAAGCATGACATGCTTGGCTTTCTGAAAGCTTTGTGTGCCAGAAACCCTCACTTCTCCAGTGTGCTTTGAGAGAGCTTTCACTTCACACTGCTTGAGGGTGTGCTAGTCTAAATTCAGGTATTGCTTAGCCCTCATTGAGACTTAATCAACCCAATGCTGTAAGGAGATCAGTCCTTCTGATGTCACAACTTTTTCCTTCTCAAATTCTTGTAGTTTTTTTAGTGGCCAGGTCCCTGCCTGGCCCAGCCCCGGGGCAGTTCAGAGCTGTGAGAGGAGATTTTTCAGGCTGGAAGGGTCCCACGTTGTCACACTTATTCCTTTTGAGTGGAAACAGTTGCTGGGCTTTGTTTCTTTCTCCACCTTCTGCTGAGTTCAGTGTACACCCACAGCACCTTCCTGCTGGGTGTAGGCTCACCAGTTGTGTGTTTAAAGAGAGATTGTCAAGGTGTCAGCGACCCACAGTGTCCCTTTGTTTGTGCTTCTGCCTTCTTGTGCTGAGCTCTCAAAGTGAGCAGAGTTTTCCTCTTGTTTCTAGGATGCTGAGGAGTGTGACAAAGCTGGGAGTGTGGCCACGTGCCAGGCCATCATGAGAGCTGTGATTGGGATTGGGATTGAGGAGGAAGATCGGAAGCACACCTGGATGGAAGATGCAGACAGTGTACGTCCAGCTGGGGTGCTGGGTTTTGTTGCTTTGGTTCTGATTTCTGCTTTAAATTGAGGGAAATTGAACTGCAGCCTAGGAAATGGGTCCTTTCCAACCCAAAACCTTCTATAATTCTATGAAATGATGTTTTTTTTTAATCAGTGAAAGTGGGTGAGTCCCACGACACCAGCCTGTGTTTTCCCAGTGTGCCTCTCAGGAGGTCATTGTATTGGAGATTGGGATTTTTACCAAGCAAAAAGTTGGGATTGGGATAAGATTACTTGCTGGGTTTGGTGTGGGTTATTTTTTTTGTGTTATGACATCAGCAGAGGTTGAGGGTTTGGTTAAAGGACCTGGGAGTTGAATTTCAAAGTGTAAACGTAGCTCAGGAGTTAATGTGAGACTGGACAGCGTGGTGGGTAAGTTTTACTAGGCTGTCTTTGCTTTCAGGGAGCAGTTTGAACATGCTCTAAAACCCTAATTGTATTTCAGCATGAGAAATGCCCTTGAATTGGGCTTACAGAGTAGGGAGGCAATTAAAAAAAAAATTAAAAGTTGCAAAGCTGAGAGCCTTTGCAGTGCCTTCCTAATGTTTCAAGCTGGCCTGTTTGTGCCAGTCCCACAGATACTTGTGTTCTGATGGATGGATGCTTGAAAATCTCCTCCCTGCTTCCTGTCAAAAGCTGATAATAACTGTTGTGTTCTGTATAATACCTTAACTGATGCATTACCCTGAGATACTGACTCCTGTGCTGAGTTATGCTCGTGCAAATCTTGCAGTTGCTTTCAATGCAACCCTAAACTGACCCAGTTCTGATCTCTGTTTCCTTAGTGTGTTGCTCACAATGCTCTGGAGTGTGCCCGGGCAATTTATGCCTATGCCTTGCAAGTTTTCCCAAGCAAGAAGAGTGTGTGGCTGAGGGCAGCTTACTTTGAAAAGAACCATGGCACCAGGTACGTGTGTGCAGAGTCCTGGGGTCGAGGGGTGGTAGGCTGGGGGAGAAGAAAAGCTCCAAGGGGAGCCCTGAAGTCATAAAAAGTTCTTTGGCAATAGGGGTTACGTGGTAAAAACAGCTATGAATAGGCAAGGCCAGGATGGTTGTCTGTGAGAGGGCTTTTCTAGAAGAAATTTGGAGTACCAACCACCTGGAAATAGTGTGAGTGTAATTTTCAGAGGTGAGCTGCTTCATCACTGAAGTTGTCTCAGCATCTCTGGCCTTTGCTGATTTAAACATGCTGTGACTGTGTAGCACGTTCTGAATTCAGATTGCTGAAACACCATCACAGCTCAGGCCTTCTATTTTTAAAGTTATTCATAAAGCTTTACACACCTGAAACTTTCTGCCCAAAGTTTAGGGTAAATCAGTCTGTGCAATGGATAACTTAAAGATGATAGAATGACTTAAATCCTAATTACAGCCAACAAAGCTGTTGGGTGGAAGTGGTGGCAGATGCTGAGTTAGAATCATAGAATCCTTTAGGTTGGAAGAGACCTTTTAAGATCATCAAGTCCAACCATTAAGCCAACACTACTAAATTCTCTGCTAAAACAGAATCTCATTCAAACTTTTTGTCTTTTTTGGAACAAGTGTCTTTGCTTTTGATGTTGTTCTTCTGTATTTCTCAGTGGTGAGTGGCTTTAAGCCCCTAGTTCTACTTGAGAAGTATATTTTCCAGATGAGGGAGAAAAAAAATCACTAAGATCAAGCCAGCTTCATCTAATAAACCTGAAAAACTTCCTGTCTTGGTTTCCACTAAGGTTTAAGAAGAAGAGCTCTTTCCAAAACAGGAGCTGTTTGTGTGCAAGGTCTTTCTGCAGACACTATCACACAAAGGTGTCTGAACAATGAGCCGTTTGTGGGGTGCTGATTTCAGAACCCTTGTGAAAAAAGACCCCACCCTTTTCCTTGTTATGAAACGACTTATCAAGGTTTACAACGTTGGACTTTGCAACAATATTTCTAACGTGGGGTGATAGTGGAAATGGTGTGTGAGAGCTTGCCTCTGGCAGCAGCTCCAGTGACTAACTTGCTCTTTCTTGTCTCAGAGAATCCTTGGAGGCTCTTTTGCAGAGGGCTGTTGCTCACTGTCCCAAAGCAGAAGTGCTCTGGCTCATGGGAGCCAAATCAAAGTGGCTGGCAGGAGATGTGCCAGCAGCCAGAAGCATTTTGGCCCTGGCTTTCCAGGTGGGTTTATTGCACTTGGGAGGGGGTGTTAAGTAAGACTGGTGGTGAACACAGAGTAGGCTCTTCCTGTCAGCACCTGACTCTGGCTGCCTTGCAGAATGACAGAGGCTCCTGCTCTCTTCTGGTTGTTTTACATGGGGAAATGTTCTCCTCTAACATAGCAGCAAGAGCATATTGCTGCTTTTTTAGCAGTACCATGCCATATTCTGAGTTTGTAAAGCATTAATTTTACCTCCATGGCTCCCACCCACGCCAGTCGTGGATGAGAACCCTCTTGTCTCCTCATTAAAAAGGGTAGTGGTTTGCCCTAATTAATGAGCTTACTGCATTACCTATTGCTGGGCCCAAACCCACTCATCCACAGCAAAATGAAGGGAATTGTCTGCTGGAGGCTGGAAGAAAGGTGGGCAGAGCTGTGTAGTTCTAACACCAGGAAAAAGGCTTGAAGGCCAAGAGATAATCAAAACCAAATAACAGGTCCTGAGCTGGAAGGTGTAAAAGATACTCCCTAAATCTGTCCTTGGTGCTTTTTGTTACCATCCTGAAAACTTTTTGACGTGGTTGCCACTGATGACTTTTATTGGAGGAGTGTTCACAGGCCTCAGCTGGGAATTCAAGTTTTGGGGTGGTTTTTTTGCTGGGGGTTAATAATAGGAGGGTCTCATTGTGGCAAACCCTCTGCTCTTTCCAGTATTTAAACTGGAAGTTCAGAAGATCAAGCATTAATGCTTGTCAACAGTTGAGAAGCATCCAGCTTCTCAACTGGCATCTATCTGTGCTGTGCATCTGTTTTGGAGAATTTCTATAAACTTCAAAGGTCAAAAAGAAGATTGGGAGGAGCTTGAACTGAAGAAGGAAAAAAAAAATCCTGGTGTGGATTGACAAAGCTCTGAATTCAATTTTAATCTGGATCAAACAGAGGATTAAATCTGCTGTTGATTCACTGGGTGCATTTGTCTGTTTTCTGTTCTTGCAGGCCAACCCCAACAGTGAGGAGATCTGGCTGGCTGCCGTGAAGCTGGAGTCAGAAAACAATGAGTATGAAAGAGCAAGGAGGCTGCTGGCAAAAGCTCGCAGCAGTGCCCCCACTGCAAGGGTGAGGATGGGTGGAGGGGAGAAGATGAGACCTCTCTGGGCCACGGGGAGAGCTGGGGTGGAAGGAGAAGTTCCTTCAGTCCTGCAGCCCTGGTAATGGAGCAGATGGCTCCTTGCCATTGCCTTTTGTGGGCATGTGGCTGCCTTGCTGCAGCTCTCCTCCAGCACATTGCGACACCAGAGCGTGGCATGATGGGGGGAGAAAAAAAGGCCAGGAGCAAGTGAAGGGTTTCAATTTTTTTTACATAAATGGTAAAAGTCAGGAAATTCCCAGTTTACAGCTGTTTGTACAATGGTCGTGTTGCATAAAAACATGCCTTGGAAAGAAGAGGGAGAGAAAATACTTTCACAGAAGACTCACTTAGACTTTCTGTGCTACAGAGGGCTCTGCTTGAGTTGGGTGTTTAAAGTTCCACTCCTCTGTTTATCTCTAGAGTTACCTGTGGTATGATAAACTTTGTTGATGGTCAGTTTTTCATAGATTCTAAGTTGTCCAAGTAGAAGAAAAGTCAGTTTGGTGTCCATTGCCTGTGTCCCCTGCCCCAAATGTGCTTCATCCTGCCTCTTTACTCTGTCCCCTTCCTCCTTGGTCAGCAAGGGAGCTTCTCCCCAGCTGGGGCTCGTGCTCTGCTCTCAGACTTGATGCCTCTCTTGTGAAATCATGGTGGGGTGAGTTTGGGAGTGAGGAGGATGAGGACCAGAGAGCAGTGAAAGAGCCTTTGGTCTCTGGTGTGTTTCTCAGCTGTGACTTCCTCATGTAGCCAAAAGAAAGTGGTTTGGGGGCAGAAAAGCACTGGTACCAGTTTAGTTAGCAGGACAATGGCAACTTGAAGCTGTAAGTAAGGATAAGTGGTCTTGGGAGCTTGAATGTAAGGAGATGGGGTGGTGCTGGTGAAGCAGGCTCAGGTCTGTGTGAATAGGTTGTGCTCTGAGCTGTGCTCTTCATACAGAGGTGACACAGATGTCAGCTGGGAGCTAATAGGTGAGAGATGGATTGATCACACTTCCACTCCTGCCATATTTACCTCTCTCATCATCTGTTCCCACTATTATTTAATCCTGGCCTTTATTTTTTGTATTTTATCTCAAACTCTAGCTAGCTAATAACCTCCTGATGAATGTTGGGAAGTGGGAACCCATGGTGCTGGCAGACTCATGGATTTTCAGGGGCTACTAGTGATGATAGAATCACAGACTGGTGTGGGTGGGAAGGGACCTTTCAAGGTCATCTAGTTCAACCCCCTGCAGGGAGCAGGGACATCCTTGACTAGATCAGGTTGCTCAGAACCCCATCAAGACCTAAGGCTCCTCTGCTCTAGTTTAAAACCATTGCCCCTTGTCCTGTGGCTACATGCCCTTGGAACCAGTCCCTTCCCAGCTTTCTGTAGCCCCTTCAGGTACTGAAAGGCCACCAGAAGGTCATACTGGAGCCTTCTCCAGGTTGAGCAACCCCAACTCTTTCAGCCTGGCCTTGTAGGAGAGGTGCTCCAGCCCTCGGATTGTTGTGGCCTCTTCTGGACTTGCTCCAAGAGGTCCATGTGTCTCCTGTGTTGAGGGCACCAGAACAGAGGGGCAGAATCACCTCTCTCCATCTGCTGACCATGCTTCTTTTGATGCCACCCAGTACAGGATTGGCCTTCTGGGCTGTTGAGTGCACAGTTGGCTCATCTCCAGCTTTTCATCAAGTCCTTTTCCACAGGGCTGCTCTATCACCTCATCCCCCAGCCTGTGCTGATAAGGAGGATTGTCCCTACCTAGGTGCAAGTTTCACGTGGGACCCACTTCTCAAGCTTCTCCAGGTGGCTCTGGATGACATCTTGTGATAAACACCTCATGATAAACAGCTCTGGTTCGTTTTCAGGTCTTCATGAAGTCGGTGAAGTTAGAATGGGTGCTTGGGAACATTGCTGCAGCCCAGGAGCTTTGTGAGGAAGCCCTGAAGCACTACGAGGACTTCCCCAAACTGTGGATGATGAAAGGACAAATCGAGGAACAAAAGGAGCTGGTGGAGAGAGCAAGGGAGGCTTATAATCAAGGGGTAAGAGGGATGTTGTTTGTGGAGAGATGTCTCTTTGACTCCAAATGGAGAGGGCTCCATCCCAGACTAACCAAAGACATGATTTCTGTTCTCTCTGTCGTTGGTTAAAATAATAACAAAAACAAGTTAGGACCTTGAAACAAGCAGCAAGAATTTCTCCTGCCCAGCATCCATGTGCAAAATTGGCTTTGCTGCTTGCAAAGAGTTTGCTGTGTGCTTGACTCCTTGTGCTAGGAGAAAAGGCATTGCAGAGTAATTCTCTGAGACCTGTAAAGATTAAAGGCAGAACTCTTAAAAGCAAAGCCTCCTAACGAGCTCTTAGATACATGCTGGTGGAGGAGGTGGCCTGCAGCTTGCTTGTGTCTCTTTTAAGTGGTAATTGGTGTCCTTGGCTATGGGTGCTTCTGAAACTGTGAAAATAATGAAAGTCCTGGGATGAAACTGATATGGGAGCAGGTTTCTGCAGGGCTGGTAGATCCTCATGGCTTCCCAGGCTTCAAAGGCAGCTGGGTTCCTGCATGCTGTGGTTTGGGTATGGGTAGGAACTCTCCATCTCCAGATAGAGCCCAAGCTGTGGCTGTGTTACCAGGGGAGGTCTGTTCTTTCTCTGGCTCTGGGATGTCACAGTCAGTGCACCCAACTGTTCTGGATATGGGAGAAATTCAAGTAACACAATCAACTTGGTCTCTTCTGAGCTCTCCAGAAGGGTGTAGGGAGGGAATTTCTTTCTGTGGGAGCTACAAGATTATTTTTTTTTTCAAATCCTCATATTATCATACTTTTTTCTCTTTAAACAGTTGAAGAAATGCCCCCATTCCATACCCCTGTGGCTCCTGCTGTCCAGGCTGGAGGAGAAAGTTGGGCAGCTGACTAGAGCAAGAGCCATCTTGGAAAAGTCTCGCCTCAAGAATCCAAAGAACCCAGATCTCTGGTGAGTTGTGTGAAGATGAACTGAGCTTGGGCTACAAAGCCAGTGCAGTCTTCAGGCTGGTTGTTTTGTTTTTGCAGGCATTTGAGCCTGGACTTTATGACCATGCCCATCCTAGAGTTTCTTCTGAACTATCAAGTTTTTTCTGGGCACCAGAAATTCTTTGGTGATCCTGGCTAGTCTGTAGCTACTCCAAGGAGCTGGGAACTAGTTTCTTTCCTCATAGCTGTAGTGCATAGAGCATGAAGCACCAGGGATCTTTCATTTCTGTTAGAGTCCCTTTTTCAGATTGTTTTTCATCTGGGCTCTTATAGAGCAAAGGTCGTGTTTATTTTTAGACAGAGAGGAATGGGAAGATGTCAGTCACCTACACACACTCAGAAAATGGGCAGATGTTGGCAATTTCCAGTGACCTTCATGCCCTCACTGTTTGTTTTCTCATGGTGAATATGTTGTCATAAATATCACTGAGTCTCTTCCTTCTCAGGTTGGAGTCTGTGCGACTCGAGTACAGAGCTGGGCTAAAGAATATTGCAAATACTCTGATGGCCAAGGCATTGCAAGAATGCCCCAATTCAGGTGAGCTGGGTCTCATTTCTATCTAAACCAGTTATTTTGCCCAATTGATAAAGACACATCTTTTTCCAAGCTGTGCTTTCTGGCCAGCTCTCAGAATGCTGTGTTTTTGAGAGGTGTTAGTCATACTTCTGCAAATGAAATGTTGAGGTTTTTTTGTGAATAATCCCAGTTGCTTTGTCCTGTCTCACACCAGAGAGGCCCTGGGGTGGTGCTGGTCCCATTTTGCTGCAGTATCCAGTGTATTACTGGATCTGTGCTCCATAGTTGGTTTCCAGCTTTCCTGGGAAAGCATCTTGGATGTGGTGGCTTTTCTCTGAAGCTTGTAGAAGTCTGATGAGGTTCAAAATGGAAGGAAGACTCTTGGGTGTCTGTGGTTGGGAAGTTCAGTGGGAAAAGAATGATTTTTTTTCCTTGTCTCATTTGAGTACCACTGGCCACAGGAGACTTCCCTGTGTTGGTCTGCCTGCACCACTGGCTGGGTGGGATAACTTGTGCTGGCAGCAAATTTCAGTTGCTGTCATGACTAGGGGAGCAGGTACCATAAATATGTAGTCTTGGGTTTTGAGTATATTAACTTATTTAAGAAAAGGCAAATAGGTCATATAATGTAAGCCCTAGAATCACAGAATGGTTTTGCTTGGAAGAGACCTTTAAGGTTCATCAAATCCAACTGTCCCCCAGCACTGCCAGGTCCCCACTGCCCCGTGTCCCTCACCCCACATCTCCATGGCTTGGGAACCCCTCCAGGGGTGGGGACTCCACCACTGCCCTGGGCAGCCTGGCACAGCCCTGGGCAACCCTCCAGGGCAAGAAATTGTTCCTCAGGTCCAACCTCAACCTCCCCTGGGGCAACTTGAGGCCGTTTCCTCTTGTCCTGTCCCTTGTTCCTGGGGAGCAGAGCCTGACCCCCCCCTGGCTCCAGGCTCCTGTCAGGAGCTGTGCAGAGCCAGAAGGTCTCCCCTGAGCCTCCTTTGCTCCAGGCTCAGCACCCCCAGCTCCCTCAGCTGCTCCTCCCCACACTTGGGCCCTAGACCCTTCCCCAGCTTTGTTGCCCTTCTCTGGCCACCCCCCAACCCCTCACTGTTGGTTGTGCTCTTGCACAAGCTGGTTGGTTCTAACCAGCAATGTTTGCCTCTTGGGATGGGAGGAGAAAGTGCATAATGCTTCCCTATTTTTTGGCAGATTTACAGGAAGACTTAATTATTTAAACATGTTGACATCTTTGGAGAGAAGATGTCACATAACTACAAAGTGTCTTAGTCTGCTGCAGGACCTCTTTAGCTCACCTTCAGGCTGGGTTTTGAAAGGTGTTTGTCAGCTGATAAAGCCCCAGTGAAATAATTGGGAATTAAGTGACTTTTATGACATGATAAACTCATTGCAAGCTGCTCACCATGTGCGTGGGTCAACGAAGCAACACCACCCAGGCCCCTGCTTTGGTTTGTGAAGGACTTAATGAGTGTTTGTCACCACAGGCTTTTTTTTTTACAGAATCTGCCTGTTGCTATGGAAATGGGCAGCAGGATCTCTGGTTTTGTTTAAATAAAATTGCTTCCAACTCTATCTTAAAACTCTGCAAACCAGAATAAGAGCCTGGAGGAATTTGCTGCTTGGACACCTATGGTCATGTGAACCAGAGCTGTGGGTCCATCGATAGCTGAATGGATCCCCAGTTGCTTATGGCTGATGTGCAGTCAGGCAGCACCAAGTAAATCTGAGATCTGTTGGTGTTTATGTCCTTAGCAGGCCTGAAAGGTGAGGCTTGACCCAACACACAGTGAGCAGAGTCCTGCTCCAGCCTGTCCCTGCAGCCCCCAGAGCCTGGGTGTATTCCCAGGGTGCAGTTCATGGGAAGTGAGAGAGGTTTTGAGAGTCCTGGCAGCAATGAGCTTGCAGGTTTTGCTTTGAAGTGCTCAGCAGGTGTGGCTGGCTGACAGGAGAAGCTGCAGATTTCATGCTCCTCTGAGCATATTTCCTTTCCTGCTTTTGGCAGCAAAAGGAACTAGGGATTAAACCCACCTTGCCTGGACCTTCTCTGTCCTTCATCAGGGGTGTGGAGAGCCAGCATCCATAAGACTGTGGAGCTCTCTGGCAGTCTTGAAACTGCTTCCACGTGGTGTTACTTTGCACCTTCTGGGACTTGTTCTGCCACAGCAGTTTTCTCCTCAGACAAATGGATACCTTTCACTTCTGAAATGCTGATTTTCCCCTCCCCTGTTCCACTGCTCACAACATCTCATCTGAAAGGCATGAGCTCTGGGCTGGGGCACAGGAGGACAAGGAGTGCTGGAGCTGCAAGGGGTTATAGGCCAGAGACCTTCAGATTTGAAGGTCCTGCATGGTGCAAGTGATGGATAGAATGCAGAGTACTGAATGAAGGGCATGTGATGATAGGACAGGGGTAGATTCAGACTAGATATTAGGAAGATGATTTTCACCAGAAGGGTGGTGAGGTCCTGAAACATCTTGCTCAGAGAAGGTGTGGATGCCCCATCTCTGGAAGTGTTCAACACCAGGTTGGATGGGGCTCTGAGAAACCTGATCTAGTGGAAAGTATGAGAGAATGGTGAGGGCTGGAAGGGACCTCTGGAGATCATCTCATCCAAACCCCCTACTCCAGCAGAATGCCTGGGATGTTGTCCAGGTGGATTTGGGATCTCTCCAGAGCAGGAGACTCCACAACCTCTCTGGGCAGCTGCTCCAGGCTCTGCACCCTCACACCAAAGAAGTTTCTCCTCCTGTTCAGATGGAACCTCCTGGGTTCCAGTTGGTGCCCATTGCTCCTTGTCAGTGGTGCCCAGAGACAGGACAAGAGTCTGGCCCCATCCATTTGACCTCCACCATTTAGATATTGATCAGCATTGATCAGATCCATGTGCCTCAGCCCATAGCAGGGGGTTGGAACAAGATGATCTTTAAGGTCCCTTCCAACCCAGAGCGTTCTGCGATCCTGCGAGGGAGGGAGCTGGGGTGAGGGTGGGACGTGGCTCACCCCCAGGCTGGGGGGCAGTGGTGCTGCTGCATTGGAGAGCACTGGCCTGGTGTTGGGATGAGGAGGCTTCATCTCAGAAACAACACTGAACAACCTCCCTGCTTGGCTTGTTGAAGGAATCCTGTGGTCAGAGGCAATTTTCCTTGAAGCGCGACCGCAACGGAAGACCAAGAGCGTGGATGCTCTGAAGAAGTGTGAACATGACCCACACGTCCTGCTGGCTGTGGCCAAGTGAGTGCCTCTGCTTGATGGAGTAAAACTGTCTGTGTGTGGTGCCCCCGTGACGAAACGCTGGTTCTGGCAGCTCCAGTTGTTCCCAAAGCAAGCTCTGAAGCTGTCTCCTAGAACTGCGGGGAGCCCTCCCAAAGCAGGGGAGGTCAGCCTGTCCTCAGGCTGTCCTGGGGGCCCTGGGACCATGGCACAGTCAACACCATGTTCACACACAGCCTGGTTCCCAGTGCTGGGTGTTGGGACTCTGGAAATCCCTCCCTTTGTGTCCCTGGAAAGGGATTTCAGTGTGCTTTCAAGTGAACTTAGTATTTGTGTTTTAAGCGTGTCTTTCATAGGATGTCTTTTAAGTGTTTCTGTAACTAGAGACAATTTTTGGTGGTTCTCTTACAGTTTTTATTCTTCCTCTTTCTCTCCATCCCAGATCCTGTCAGATTGTGTTTTTAATCCTGAGCTAGATTCTGTCCTGTTGCAGCTTTGTCCCCTTCAGAATTTCTTCTGTGTCAGTTTTATTCAGCTGTGGCCCTTCCTGGAACAGAGACTGCCACTCACATTAGTTTGCTTCTCTGGAACAGGAAGATAATCCACTAGGAATGATCTTCTTGTCTTGTAGTGATGCTTCCAGTGATGAAGAGCTGCTCTGAGGGTTGGTTCAGGCTGTGGCTGTTCTGATCTGATGTGTGATCAGGATGAACTCTCTTTTCCTCCTTTCTGAACCCCAGAAGAGGTTAATGCAGGAAGCGTTTTGCCTAAACCATTGCCCAGTTCTTTCACAACTCCTTTTTCCAAGCCAAAGAAAACTGTAGGATACACTCCAGTGACTGTGACACTGGGTTCTGCCAGCTAATGACAGCTGCCTTGTTCAGCCTTAGCAGCAAGGGAGAAAAAATTTAACTTGTGCTTTATGGAGATGGTTTCCAGGCCCCTTCTGGTGCCACCTCAGAGCTGAGCAGCTAATCCCAACACAAACAGCTTCCACCTCCCACTGAGACTTGCCTGTAGGTGCAGTAATACCAGGGAGCCACAAATCTGTGAAGAACTTTTGTTAAAGATGGTGCTGAAATCAGCCACTGCCTGCAGGTGTTGAGCCTCTGCTATCGTTGTGCTCTTTTAAATCACAGTTTATTTAACAGGGAACAATCAAGAGTATTATAGGGCTTAAAAACAATCAAATAAGCTGTAAAACTTTATGACTGGTTAAGCTCTTTATGAGGGGTGAGTGTCTGATTTGATAAAGACCTTCCTAGCTCAAATGAACTCTTGAGGGCAGAGGAGTGAAACCAAGGGACTATTGACTCAGCTGGTTCAGTACTGGGGAGAAACTGCAGAATTCCTGAGTGGAATGGCAGCAGTGGGGCTGGGATGTGAGCCTGGAAGCTTTTCCATGCTCTCTGTTCCTTGTCAGGTGGGTCTGCTCCACTGGAGCTTTGCTTCAGGGGTGGGAAGGTGTTTAGTTATTGTTAGGTGCTAAAATTGACTTGAAATGTAAGAAATTGGAGGAGGGGAAATAGATGTAGGCATATAGTCCTGACTGCCTACACCAAATCTGGGTCAGGAAAATGAAGGAGTTGAGTTAGAAATGCTTGAGCTTGGTCGAAGATGGAGCTCAGAGGGTCAAAGCTGAGCTTGGAGGAACAGAGATGGAGCTTGGAGAGTGGTGACTTCCCTCCTCAGGGTGTCTCTCTCTTCCTGGGCCTAACTTAACTTGCTTCACTGTGAGGAGAGTTTAGAGCAGTTCTGGATGTTCTTTTTGATCTTCTCGTGTCTCTTCCCATGATAAGGACAGTCAGCAGATGCCTCCAAAATCTGTTTTCTTCTTGGGTGAGCAAAGAATTGAAATATCTGTGGAGCCTGTAGGTTGGAGTGCTTGTGGGTTGACAAATTGCTCTTTAGAGGAGCTGTTTGTTGACTCAGTTTTGCTTTTCTCCACAGGCTCTTCTGGAGTGAGCGTAAAATAACCAAGGCCCGAGAATGGTTCCACAGAACAGTGAAGATAGACTCTGACCTGGGGGATGCCTGGGCTTTCTTCTACAAATTTGAGCTCCAGCATGGCACGGAGGTGAGAGAAAATCCCTGGCCCATGCTGGTTCCCTAGTCTGGGGAATTGCCACAGCACTGGGCTGAGCACACAGGGACCAAGGCCACGGCTGGCCACGAATGAGCATCAACAGGCCTGTTGGGGGGTTTGTAAGAGGCTCTGTCATTAGCCAAGCTCTCTTTCAGGCTGATTTGCCACCTGCAGTCATGCTAGTTGGTGCAAAAATCTATGAAATCAATCTTCCTTCTGTAAAACTCAATGGGGAATTGCCACAGCACTGGGCTGAGCACACAGGGACCAAGGCCACGGCTGGCCACGAATGAGCATCAACAGGCCTGTTGGGGGGTTTGTAAGAGGCTCTGTCATTAGCCAAGCTCTCTTTCAGGCTGATTTGCCACCTGCAGTCATGCTAGTTGGTGCAAAAATCTATGAAATCAATCTTCCTTCTGTAAAACTCAAGCTCTGTCTGAGGAGATGTTCCTGTGATTGGGGTGCTGGCTTTGTGCAGCTCGTCCCGTTTCCTCCCAAGTGTCAAGTACAGGTTGCACGTGGCCACAGCCAGAGGGGAACAGCCTGTTCTAATCTCTTCTGGCAGTTTTTACTGCCTGGTATTACTGAAATGGTGGGAGTGTTTATCTTCTGACTTCAGAGAGACCTCTCACTTGACAGATCTCATGCAGGTGGTAACGCAAAGGAAGTTTCTGCTGCAGTTTCTCTGCTGCAGCCAAAACTCACTTGACTAATTCCACCAGTTTGTTCTGCAGGGCAGGGGGGTTGGCTGCCTCTCAATTTTGACTCAGGCCTCCAAAATGCCTTGAAAACCAAACCAAACAAACCACCATAAGCTTTGGAAGAGTGTTTGAGCTGGGGAGGGGGGGGTTAAATCGTTGTGTGCTGATACAAACTTTAAGAAACTTGCCAACTGTCCTTTCTCTTCCTCATAGGAACAACAAGAAGAGGTGAGGAAGCGCTGTGAGAACGCTGAACCTCGCCACGGGGAGCTCTGGTGTGATGTCTCCAAGGACATAGAGAATTGGCAGAAGAAGATTGGAGAGATTCTCGTGCTCGTGGCAGCCAAGCTCAAAAACACCTTCTAGAGCCTGCTGGCTTCAGCTGCCTTGGTCCTCGCTGCAGGACTCGCCTGCTTGCCCCCTTTTGGTGCATTCACCCTTCAGTGGCACAGATTTCAGAGGACAAGGGGATTGGTGGTGATAGGAAAGATGTTTCTCCTAAAAAGAGAAGCTGCTTCCTCCTCTCTGCTCACACCAAGAACTCCTCAGTTCCGCTGCTGGTGTCGCGCAGGAGGGAGGAGCAGCCTGAGAGCCCCTGAGCTGACTCCCAGCTTCCCCTGTGTAAATAGAAGCTTTCATTAGTGCTCCTAAGGATTCTGAACATTTAGCAGTTCCTCACTTTCTCCCCCAGCATGGTGCAGCCGTCGGGTTGGGCCCATCAGGTGCTGGCTCCTCAGCAGAGCTGGTTGGGTGCTGCTGAAGGAGGCGAGTGGAGCTCTGCTGGGGAGGGCCCCTTTGGTGTCCTGTTTTGCTGCAAGCCTGGCTCAGCTTGGCCTCCTCTGCTCCAGCTGCAGAGCAACTCGATCTGTTCCTCCAACCTGAGTAGGTGGAGCATTTTTTTTGTGAAATTGGAGAGCCTATTTTTAGAGAGCTTCTTAATTTTTAAAATGTATATAGCAGAACCGTATTCTTTTAGGTGTCTGAGTCCAGTAAGCACAGTGGTATTTTAAAGTAATGAGGCAAAATTCAGCAATCCCTGAAGGGCCTTTTGAAGGAAAAAAACCTTTATTTAAAGTTGTGGAGAGACTCTGCAGCAGCTGCTGCTTTCAGTTGGGGCATTTGGGGTGCCTCTCATCGAGTGCAGATGGGGGGAAAAAAGCAAATTAATGAGAGAAAAGCTTTTGCATTTGGGACTCCATAACTTGTGTTCAATTTGCTACTCTAGGGAGCTATATTTTGACCCCCAAAGCCTGATTTTCTTGTGATTGTTGAATGAAAAGCTGTAATGTTCTATGTTAGGATCTAGCCGAAGTGTCCAGGTCTGTGTCTGTGCATTGTCTGATGTGTTTAGTTGGAGGAGAAAACCTTTTATTGCTTGTTTGGACAATATGTATAAAATAGAGCTTGTTTTTTTTTTGTTTCCTTATGTCCTCTTTGAATGTGGTCTTGCAGTTTGGCTGGCTGGGGAGCGTGGGTCTGATAGCAGAAACCTTTGGACTTATCAGGCTCCCACCACTCTGGGAAGGGAGCTGTCAGCAGTGGCTGCAGTGGGGGTTGCCTTGGGCTACAGCCTTTTGCCAAAAAGGAGGAGAGGCCTGACTTAAAAACTGAAGGAGAAAGGGTTGGTCTTGAAGCCACAGCCTGGTTTTGTGTGGGTTTGTGACAGAAACTCGTGTGCTTTCTCTCGACTAGCTGGTGGAGGTGTGTGGAGCTGCATGTTCACCAAGGAGGGTGTAGATGACAGATGTCCCATGGAATTGGTGCTTCCCAAAGGTGAGTGAGAGGCGTTGGGAGTGGAGAGAGACTCAGGGATTCCACTGTCACAGGTACCTTCCTCCAGGTGGGCTCATGCAAAGGGAGCTTTGGGAGGAGAATGGAGACACAGTGATGTACTTGGGAGAGGCTGGACACAAATCCCTCGGCCCTGGGGTGCTCCTGTTCCGTGGCTGTGGGGCTGGGAGGGGGAAGGATGGCTGGAGCAGCTCAGGGGGAGGCTTCTCTTGATGGAGAGACTCACAACTTGTGTTGGAGCATCTCCCTCGAGGCAGATTCCACGTGTGTGCCCACCCACTAGGATCTGGGCACTTCCCTGCCCTCTGCTCAGGTGCTGGCACCACGTCCCTGGAGGATTTGTTGGGAAGGAAGCCAAGAGAAAACGCAGGGGAAGGACTTGCTGGGGGAGTTGCTCTTTGTGGGTGGCGAGAGAAGAGATGATTTCCCATTATGGCACCTACAAATTTTAACTATATATAGAGCCCAATAAAGAAGTTATATGGGGCCTGTCCTCAGCGGTATGTCGCTGTGGTTCCCACTTTGCCTGGAGGAAGGTTCTTGCCAAGCCCAGAAGAGCTGGATTATCCAAACCTTGTGGTTTATCTCTCACTAAAACACACCCGCTCGGCTCCTCGGTGGAGCCTTGTTGCTGAGGGTTCATTTTTTTCCTGTTGCACCCTGTACCAGAGCAGTTGAAGTGGAGTCAGGGCAGTTGTCAGGGCCTGGGCTGGTTGTCTGGTGTTGATGTGCCTTCAAAACAGGGAGGGGACACGGGAGGGGGTTTGGTTGAGACCATGGGGACACTGTGTGTGTGGGTGTTGAGGGGGCTCGCTCTGGGTGGCCACTTCTGCTGTACATGGTGTGCAGTTGAACAGCAAATCTGGGATGATGATCGCCACAAATGTTACCAGAAATCCAAAATTTGTGTGCTCATCCTCCCTGGGTTCTGCCAGGGGCCACCTGCACTGTGAAATACAGCCCCAGCCCTGCTCTGTGGACAGGACATGCATCGGTTGGGGTCTCCAGGGTT